>NC_090033.1:19493661-19518661 GCF_037176765.1 Anolis sagrei
TCGGTCTTACCTCTCGGAAGGAGAGCTTGCCATCAAAGTCTTCATCCACCTCCTTAATCATGTTCTTCAACCCAAGGTGTGTCTGTGGAGCACCCAGTTTCTCCATCATCCGTTTCAGCTCCATCAGGTCAATGAAGCCGTCTTTCCCTGCGTCGTACCTACAAAGCCAACCAAGAGATCAGAGTTAATTTTCAACTAAAGTGAAGAAGACCACGTTGAGAAAAGTCAGGAAAAGTGGCCGCTCCATCAACAACTCATGAGTCAGAGGCCTAATCCAATGATAGTGTGAAAGCAGACCAATTGGAACTCTTGGGGTCTACATCCATGTTGACTTAACTACCCAACCATTGGCCCATTCTAGTTGACTCAACCATCCAACCATTGGCCCACTCTCAACTATAGTTGAATAGTTGACTCAACTATTCAACTACTGGTCTACTTGTATTAAATCAATTTTCCAACCATTGGCCCACTTGAGTTGACCCAACTATCCAACCATTGGCCTTCCCATATTGATTCAACTACCCAACCATTGGCCCACTGTAGTTGATCCAACCATTCAACCATTAACCCACTCTAGTTGGCTCAACTATCCAACCACTGATCTTCTCACATCGACTCTATTCAACTACCCAACCACTCAACTACCCAACTTCTCATATTGACTCAACTATCCTACTACTGACCCACTCTAGTTGACTGAACTATCCAACCACTTTAGTTTACTCAGCTATCCAACCACTGGTCTACTCATGTTAACTCAATTATCCGACCACTGGTCTACTCATATTGACTCAACCACCCAACCATTGGCCCACTCTAGTTTACTCAATTATCAAACCACTCAAGTTGACTCACCTATCCAACCATTGGTCTTCTCATATTGACTCAGCTATCCTACTACTGACCCACTCTAGTTGACTCAATTATCAAACCACTTAAGATGACTCACCTATCCAACCACTGGTCTTCTCATATTGGCTCAACTATCTAACCAGTCAATATGAGTCAACTCTTGTTGATGCAACTATCCAACCATTGGTGGGTTAATGGTGGGATCAACTAGAGGGGGCCAATGGTTGGAGAGTTTATTTATTTATCATGTCATCAGCAACCAGACATTTGGGTTGGGTAGTTGAGTCAATATGAGTAGGCCAATGGTTGGATAGTTGGGTCAGGTAGTGTGGGCTAGTAGTAGGATAGTCGAGTCAATATGAGAAGACTAGTGGTTGGATAGTTGAGTCAACAATAGTGGTTGGGTAATTGACCCAACCATTGGCCCACTATAGGTGACTCAACCACCCAACCATTGGCCCACTCTAGTTTACTCAATTATCAAACCACTCAAGTTGACTCAGCTATCCAACCACTGGTCTCCTCATATTGGCTCAACTATCTAACCAGTCAATACGAGTCAACTCTTGTTGATGCAACTATCCAACCATTGGTGGGTTAATGGTGGGATCAACTAGAGTGGGTCAATGGTTGGGTAGTTGAGTCAATAAGAGTAGGCCAATGGTTGGATAGTTGGGTCAGGTAGTGTGGGCTAGTAGTAGGATAGTTGAGTCAATATGAGAAGACTAGCGGTTGGATAGTTGACCCAACCATTGACCCACTATAGGTGACTCAACCACCCAACCATTGGCCCACTCTAGTTTACTCAATTGTCAAACCACTCAATTTGACTCACCTATCCAACCACTGGTCTCCTCATATTGGCTCAACTATCTAAATAGTCAATATGAGTCCAACCATTGGTGGGTTAAATGCGGGATCAACTAGAGTGGGCCAATGGTTGGGTAGTTGAGTCAATATGAGTAGGCCAATGGTTGGATAGTTGGGTCAGGTAGTGTGGGCTAGTAGTAGGATAGTTGAGTCAATAAGGGAAGACTAGTGGTTGGATATTTGAGTGAACAAGAGTGGGGGTAGTTGAGTAGGCCAATGGTTGGATAGTTGGGTCAAGTAGAGTGGGCTAATAGTAGGATAGTTGAGTCAATATGAGAATAGTGGTTGGATAGTTGAGTGAACAAGAGTGGTTGGGTAGTTGACCCAACCATTGACCCACTATAGTTGACTCAGCTACCTAACCATTGGCCTACTCTAGTTGTCCTAACCATCCAACCATTGGCCCACTCTAGTTAACTCAACTATCCAACAACTGGTGTACTCACATAGACTCAACTATCCAACCCATTAACTCAAGTACCCAACACTAGCAGTTTGACACCACTTTAACCGCCATGACTCAATGCTATGGAGTCCTATGGAGTTGTAGTTTGAGGTGGCATCAGTCCTCTTGGGCAAAAAAAGGCAAAAGGCCTTTGAAACGACAACACCTGTGATTCCATAATAGTTTAAGTGGTGCTAAGTGGTGCTAAGCTGCATCCAGTTTGCAGTGTACTCCCAAGATTTGAGTCTGTCCTTGTCAACAACGTGAAGATCACTGAAAATATTGGTTCTAGGAGTCTCCTCGAGTGGTGAAATTTCCCCCCGTTTCTTCCCTTGGTACACAAATGGCCCGCCTTTGGCTTACAAAATTATCAGTGCGGAATAATAAGACTTAATTGGCGTTTCCTGCAGCAAGAACAAACATACGGTCTGGAGCAAGCAGACTCTTGCCGACCCACCAAAGACTATATTTGCTTTTCTATCCCTGAAAGACGTGGCGTGGTTATAGATTAACTTGAGACACAGAGCAGAACGGCACCTTCCATTCTTTTCATTTTCTCCTTCCCTTTTTTCCGAGCCAGTGGTATTTTATTTCCAACGATGGTTGCATCCGAATTGTAAAAACGAATACAGTTTGACACCACTTTGACTCCGGTGGCTCAATGTAATGGAATCCTAGCAGTTGTAGTTTGGCGGAGAAAGCAGAAGTCCTTGGAAAGTTACAACTCCCAGGATCCCGTAGCATTAATAATAATAATAATAACAACACTTTATTTGTACCCCACTACCATCTCCCCAAGGGACTCGGTGCGGCTTATATGAGGCCGAGCCCAAACACAACAATACAAGCAATAATAACAACAATACAAGCAAGTAAAAACACATAGACAATAAGAAACAACATTATCAATAAAACAACACATAGTTAAAAACAGTGGGGAGGCCAAATGTTAAGTTAAAATTGGAAATAATGCTGGGACATGAACAGAAGGTGATACTGGTGAATTGAACTTCTAACTGTGCTAAGACTCAAAAGAGACATACACAAGAAGTGGAAAAAGGGAGAAATCACCAAAGAAGAATTCAAACAAATAGTCAATTCCTGTAGGGAAAAACTCAGTGAGGCTAAAGCACAAAATGAGCTCAGGCTTGCCAGGGACATTAAAAACAATAAAAAGGGATTCTTTTCTTATGTCAGTAGAAAAAGGAAAAACAAGGAGGCGATAGGGCCTCTTCGAGGAGAAGATTGGGCAATGCTGACAAGGGATGATAGGGAAAAGACAGAACTACTTAATGCCTTCTTTGCCTCGGTCTTCTCACAAAAAGAAAGTCATCTTCAACCTCAGCAAGATGGAGTGGGTGAGGGATTAGAGGACATCTAACCCCAAATTGGGAAAGAAGTCGTCCGCTCTAAATGAGTCCAAGTCCCCTTTCAGGGCCAGATCAACTACACCCAAGACTATTGAAGGAACTAGCGGAAGTCATCTCGGAACCATTGACAACCATCTTTGAGAGTTCTTGGAGAACGGGAGAAGTTCCAGCAGATTGGAGGAGGGCCAATGTGGTCCCAATGTACCTGGATTTCAGGAAGGCCTTCGACAAGAGCGACTAAAATGCTCAAGGGTCTGGAGAACAAGCCCTACGAGGAGCGGCTTAAGGAGCTGGGCATGTTTAGCCTGAAGAAGAGAAGGCTGAGAGGAGATATGATAGCCATGTATAAATATGTGAGAGGAAGCCACAGGAAGGAAGAGGGAGCAAGCTTGTTTTCTGCTTCCTTGGAGACTAGGACGCAATGGAACAATGGCTTCAAATTACAAGAGAGGAGATTCCATCTGAACATGAGGAAGAACTTCCTGACTGTGAGAACCGTTCAGCAGTGGAACTCTCTGCCCCAGAGTGTGGTGAAGGCTCCTTCTTTGGAAGCTTTTGAACAGAGGCTGGATGGCCATCTGTCAGGGGTGATTTGAATGCAATATTCCTGCTTCTTGGCAGAATGGGGTTGGACTGGATGGCCCAGGAGGTCTCTTCCAACTCTTTGATTCTATGATTAGTTGGGGAAGACCTGCTCTTTCTGAAAGATAACAGCTCAGGGTTAGGGTAAAAGATCCCAGGATTTTTCTGCCATTGGGAATAAGTTAACTTGGTAACTGAAGGAAAAAGGAAAGATTATTTTCTCTTAGCCACTCGTTGTTGCTGTTTACATTATTAGTATTAGTATTATTAGTATTATTGATAGTATTATTATCAGACCTCACAACCTCTGGGGAACCCTGATGTTCTTTCTTTCCTTTTTCCTTCAGTTACTAAGGTAACTTATCCCCAACGGCAGAAAAATCCTGGGATCTTTTACCCTAACCCTGAGCTGTTATCTTTCAGAAAGAGCAGGTCTTCCCCTATCTAAGCTCAAGATTAGTTTTGGAGATGGTGATTGATTTTGTCATTACGAGTTGTAGTTGATGGGATTTATAGTTCACCCACAATCAAATAACATTCTGATCTCCACCAAGGATGGAATTGAACCAAACATGGCACACAGAACTCCTTTGACCAACAGAAAATACTGGAAGGGTTTGGTGGGCATTGACCTTGAGTTTGGGATTTGTAGTTCACCTACATCCAGAGACTCAAACAATGATGGATCTGGATCTAACTTGTCATGAATACTCAATATGCCCAAATGTGAACACTGATGGAGTTGGGGGAAATACAATTTGGCATTTGGGAATTGTAGTTGCTGGGATTTATAGTTCACCTACAATCAAAGAGCATTCTGAACCCTACCAATGATAGAATTGGGCCAAATTTCCGACCCCCAGGTTGAGAAACGCTGTGCTATAAAGTCCCACACTCTTTGGACTGTGCCGGATAATACGTTTGGCTTTTTCTCGTAATGCATTGTTGCTTCGGGCATTGGGTTGCATTATAGCAATTCAGCGCAATCTATATAATGCGGTTGTTTACGACCCGCGACCCTAACCCCCATCCCCTTCTTTAAAAACAGGGAAATATGATAGTTTCCCAAGGAACACAAGAAAAGAGATTTTCCATCTTCTCATTTCGAGCCAGCCTGATTTCCCTGGCATTCAGTGGATCCCTATCTGCCAAATACTTTGGACCGCAAACAACCACAAATAGATAAATATCGACAAGCGTGGCCTCCGTATTTTAGGAAGAGATGTAAAAACCTCCCCGGGGTCCATTTCATGGCTTGGCGTGTCTCCCACTGGCCTGAAATATTCCCAAAATGGAGAGTGAAAATAGTACCCAAAGCATGTCATGGGACCTGAGGACGTTCCCAAAGTTTCCACCTTCCATTTAATGTTCTCGGATAGGATCTCAAATTGCCTTACGACAATTGGGAGTACTTTGGTCCTTCCTGGAGGGTCGATCCCAGATGGTGAAGCTGGGAGACGCCTGCTCATCAACATTATAAAACTTAAAAACACTAGTAATATCATAATCAACATTATCAATATAATCAACGACATTCTCAACACCATCAACGTTATCAATATCATCACCAATGACATTCTCAACATCATCCGTGACATTCTCAATATCATCAACACTATCAATATCATCACCAACAACATTCTCAACATCATCAGTGACATTCTCAACACCATCAACGTTATCAATGACATTCTCAACATCATCAACACCATTATCAATATAATCAACGACATTCTCAACACCATCAACGTTATTAATACCGTCACCAATGACATTCTCAACACCATCATCGTTATCAACGACATTCTCAACATCATCAGTGACATTCTCAACACCATCAACGTTATCACGCTCTACGTGGGGTTGCCCTTGAAGACTGCCCGGAAGCTTCAGATGGTCCAGCGCTCGGCAGCCAGGTTGTTAACAGGAGCGGCACTCAGGGAGCATACCACTCCTCTGTTGAGCTAGCTCCACTGGCTGCCAATTTGCTACCGGGCACAATTCAAGGTGCTGGCATTAGCCTACAAAGCCCTAAATGGTTCTGGCCCCTCTTACCTCTCCGAACGCATCTCCTCCTATGAACTGGCGCAGACATTAAGATCGTCCGGGGAGGCCCTGCTCTCAGTCCCGCCTGCATCACAGGCACGATTGGCGGGAACGAGAGACAGGGCCTTCTCGGTGGTGGCCCCTCGGCTATGGAATGCCCTACCGGTTGACATCAGACAGGCCCCCTCGTTGCTGGCGTTTTGGAGGAAGGTCAAGACTTGGCTCTACGAGCAAGCGTTTGGCTAATCAGTGCAACTGAACAACTGAACACAGGAAGTCGGTAAAATTGAACACAGGAATGGCACAAGGATTATGAGAATGGATCTTCTTCTGTTGAGGCGTCATGAAGTGATAAGGAACTGATAATAATTGTTGATTTTGTTGTAATCTGTGATGTGTTTTAACTGTATATTACTGTATAACTTGCACTGTGTAAACCGCATTGAGTCGCCTAATCTAGGCTGAAAAATGCGGTATAGAAATAAAGCAAATAAAATAAATAAATCAATGACATTCTCAACATCATCAGTGATATTCTCAACACCATCAACGTTATCAATATTGTCATCAACTACATTCTCAACATCATCAGTGATATGCTCAACACCATCAACATTATCAACGATATTCTCAACATCATCAGTGACATTCTCAACACCATCAACGTTATCAATATCATCACCAACGACATTCTCAACATCATCAGTGACATTCTCAACACCATCAACGTTATCAATATCATCACCAACGACATTCTCAACATCATCAGTGACATTCTCAACACCATCAACGTTATCAATATCATCACCAACGATGTTCTCAACATCATCAGTGACATGCTCAACACCATCAACGTTATCAATATCATCACCAACGATGTTCTCAACATCATTAGTGACAAGTGACATTCTCAACACCATCAATGTTATCAACGACATTCTCAACATCATCAGTGACATTCTCAACACCATCAATGTTATCAATGACATTCTCAACATCATCAGTGACATTCTCAACACCATCAATGTTATCAATATCACCAACGACATTCTCAACATCATCAGTGACATTCTCAACACCATCAACGTTACCAACGACATTCTCAACACCATCAACGTTATTAATATCGTCACCAACGACATTCTCAACATCATCAGTGACATTCTCAACACCATCAACGTTATCAACGACATTCTCAACATCATCAGTGACATTCTCAACACCATCAACGTTATCAACGACATTCTCAACATCATCAGTGACATTCTCAACACCATCAACGTTATCAAGGACATTCTCAACATCATTAGTGACATTCTCAACACCATCAACGTTATCAACGACATTCTCAACATCATCAGTGACATTCTCAACACCATCAACGTTATCAACGACATTCTCAACATCATCAGTGACATTCTCAACACCATCAACGTTATCGACATTCTCAACATCATCAGTGACATTCTCAACACCATCAACAAGATCATCATCATCATCAATGATATCCTCAACACCATTGACGTAAGGGATGTTGTCATAGCAAAGTGGGCATAGACATCAAAGGAAGCCTCTGAGGCTCAGATTCGGTTCTCCACCCCCATTTTGTAATTTTAGAGCCGTTTGCAAGGCTAGGAGATCGGGAAGCTGAGATGGCAGCCTCAAAATTATGCAAGTGGGTCACCTCTTCCTCCCTTTGGCAAGACTCAGTCGGAAAGGTATCGGAAGTCTTTGATCTCAAATGCAACCGATCTGAAGCAGGCTCCCTTTGGAGACCTTTGAACTACAACTTCCAGGAGCCGCCCTGGGAATCGCAGTCTCCACAAAACAGGATTCGTTTTTTCAGGGGCCTAAACGACCTTCTTATTTTTCACCTCAGGACAAGGAAAGTGTGCTTTGGAGCCAGTCACCCGACACAAATCCCATTACATAACATGCTTACCGATTTACGCTCTTGCTACCTCCTTGGCTAAAGTCCCCCATTGTGCTATTTTCAAAGAACTGGGTGATTTGTATGAAAGAAATCCAGGCTTTCCCCCTTAAATCAATGTCTTTAAGCCTATTTCGGAGATGGGATTCCATAGAATCCTAGTTGTTCTTTCTTTCCTTTTTCCTTCAGTTACCAAGTTAACTTTTCCCCAATGGCAGAAAAATCCTGGGATCTTTTACCCTAAACCTGAGTTGTTATCTTTCAGAAAGAGCAGGTCTTCCCCTATCTAAGCTCAAGAAGGATATCATGATTGATGGTATCAAAAGCCGCTGAGATGTCCAAGAGAACCAACAGGTAATAATTAACTTTCAGGGTGCTGCTGCAACGCTGGGGAAAATGCAAAGGGATGCTATCTCAAGCAACGAAAGGGCAATGCAAACCAAGCTCCTGGAAGACAGAACAACGATTCATAACAGTAGCAAAATTACAGTTGTGAAGTAGCAACGAAAATAACCTTATGGTTGGGGGTCACCACAACACGGGAAACTGTATTAAGGTGTCACGGCATTAGGAAGGTTGGGTTTTCCTATTAGTCTCGATGGCTTTTGTAGTTTGAGGAACTAACTATTTGAGGCCTGAACCACATCCTCAATTATAAGGCCCCGCTTCCTTATGTTTCTCCGAAGAAGGAGGAAGTAGAAAGAAACATTCAGTTAACCTCAACCCTCTTTCTCTATCTGAGCTCAGCCCCAGTTTCTAAGACAAGAGGGTTAGAGAGACATGCACAAGAAGTGGGAAAAGGGAGAAATCACCAAAGAAGAATTCAAACAAATAGCCAACTACTATCTGAGCTCAGCCCCAGTTTCTAAGGCAAGAGGGTGACTTTCACTTTAATCTCAATCGTACTCACAATGGCTTGTCCGAGCTGCCTAGCTTGGCCACCAGCACATCTGAGGCTTTTTCTATACTAAAGAAATCAGGAGAGCCTTCCAAAATGGAGATCTCATCCCCAGGAAAAAAGTTATTGAGACACATCGGATTCATCCCATTCATTCATTCAATAGTCTTGAGCTTAGATAGATAGATTGAAAGATAACAGCTCAGGGTTAGGGTAAAAGATCCCGGGATTTTTCTGCCATTGGAAGATAAGTTCCATACAGCCCGAAAGACCTACAACAACCCAGTATTATCATAATCATCATCTTGATTTCTCTCCTGCCTTTCTTCCAACAGAGACTCAGGAATGAATGGGATGAATCCCATGTGTCTCAACAACCAATTATTTTCTCTTAGCCACTCATCGTTGTTGTTGCTGTTGACATTATTATTAGTAGTATTCGTAAACATCAGGAGACTTTGGGGTGGGGGGGGTTGCACTTCAGGCACGCACTTGCTCCAGCTTGCATACAAATTCAACTTACAAACAAACCTACAGAACCAACCTTGATTGTAATTTGGGTGTATGTGTTGTGTGTATGTGTGTATGTGTGTGTGTGTGTGTGTGTGTAGTTACACCTCAAAAATGTACCTGTTCCGACTTACATACAGATTCAACTTACGAACAGACCTACAGAACCAACCTTGATTGTAATTTGGGTGTATGTGTTGTGTGTATGTGTGTGTGTGTGTGTAGTTACACCTCAAAAATGTACCTGTTCCGACTTACATACAAATTCAACTTACGAACAGACCTACAGAACCAACTTACATACAGATTCAACTTACGAACAAACCTACAGAACCAACCTTGATTGTAATTTGGGTCTGTGTGTTGTGTGTGTGTGTGTGTGTGTAGTTGGAGTTACACCTCAATGATCTACCTGTTCTGACTTACATACAGATTCTATTTACGTACAAACCTACAGAACCAACCTTGATTGTAATTTGGGTCTGCGTGTTGTGTGTGTATATACACACAGTTGAAGTTACACCTCAAAAATGTACCTGTTCCGACTTACATACAGATTCAACTTACGAACAAACCTACAGAACCAACCTTGATTGTAATTTGTGTGTGTGTGTTGTGTGTGTGTGTGTGTGTAGTTGGAGTTACACCTCAATAATCTACCTGTTCTGACTTACATACAGATTCCATTTACGAACAAACCTACAGAACCAACCTTGATTGTAATTTGGGTCTGTGTGGTGTGTGTGTGTGTGTGTGTGTATAGTTGGAGTTACACCTCAATAATCTACCTGTTCTGACTTACATACAGATTCTATTTATGAACAAACCTACAGAACCAACCTTGATTGTAATTTGGGTCTGTGTGTTGTGTGTGTGTGTATATACATACACACAGTTGAAGTTACACCTCAAAAATGTACCTGTTCCGACTTACATACAGATTCAACTACAGAACCAATCTTGATTGTAATTTGGGTGTGTGTGCTGTGTACCTGTTCCGACTTACATACAAACAGGCATCCCCAGAGGTTGTGAGGTCTGATAATAATACTACTAATACTACTAATAATACTAATACTAATACTACTAATAATGTTAACAGCAACAACGATGAGTGGCTAGGAGAAAAGAATCAGGAAAGTGTCCTAAAATTGGCTGTGGCTAAGGGAAAGATTTGGTTGTTGCTAGGTGAAGTGGCCCTCTGTGGTGTCATTGGGGAAGGAAGGTATTATTATTATTATTATTATTATTATTATTATTATTATTATTGATATCATTATTACCATCATGAGTATTTGTATTCTGCTTTATCTCTTGACAAAAGAGACTCAATAATAAAGTAGCTCAGCTGTATGAATGTGTATGAATGGACAGGAGGAAGGAAGGAAGGAAGAAAAGAAAGAAAGAAAGAAGAGAAAAAAGTGGGGAGGAGAAAGGAAGAAAAGAGAGGGAATGACAAAAAGAAAGGAGAAAGGAAAAGAGGGATGGAGAAAGGAAGAAAGAAAAGGCAGGGAATGATGGAAGGAAAGAAAAAGTAGAGAAGGGAGGAGGAAGAAAAGAAGGAAAGGAAGGAGGAGGAAGGGGAAAGGAAAAGAGGGAAGGCAAAAGGAAGAAATAAAAAGGAGCAAAGAGTAAAAAAGAAGAAAAGAGTAAAAGAAGGGGAGAAAGGAGAAAGGAAGAAAGAAACAGGAAGGAGGAAGGAGAGGAGAAAGAAAGAAAGAAAGAAAGAAAAGGAGGGAGGGAGGGAGGGAAGGAAGGAAGGATGGAAGGAAAGGAAGGAAGGAAGAAGGAAGGAAGGAAGAAGGAAGGAAGGAAAAGAGAAAAAGGAGAGGGATGGAAGGAACGATGGAAGGAAGGAGAAAGAAAAAGAAGGAATGAAAAGGAAGAAAGAAAAAGTAGGGGAAGGGAGAAAATAAGGGGGAAGGGAGGGAAGGAAGAAAGGAAGGAAAGAAAGAGAAAGAGGAACAAAGGAAGAAAGAGAATGGAAGGAATAAGTGAAGGAAAGAAGTAGAGAGAAAAAGAAGGGAAGGAGGGATAAAGAAAGAAAAGAAGGAAGGAAGGAAGGAAGGAAGGAAGGAAGGAAGGAAGGAAAAGAGAAAAAGGAGAAGGATGGAAGGAACGATGGAAGGAAGGAGAAAGAAAAAGAAGGAATTAAAAGGGAAGAAAAGGAAGAAAGGAAACGTAGAGGAAGGGAGGAAATAAGGGGGAAGGGAGGGAAGGAAGAAAGGAAGGAAAGAAAGAAAGAAAGAAAGAGAGAGAGAGAAAGAGGAAGAAGAAGAAAGGAAGAAAGAGAATGGAAGGAATTAGTGATGGAAAGAAGTAGAGAGAAAAAGGAAGGAAAGAAGGAGGGAGAAAGAAAGGAAGGAAGGAAGGAAGGAAGGAAGAAAAAGGAGAGGGAGGGAAGGAACGAAGGAAGGAAGGAGAAAGAAAAAGAAGGAATGAAAAAGGAAGAAAAGGAAAGAAAAAAAGAAGGGAAAGGAGAAGAGGGAGAAAGAAAGGGGGAAAGGAAAGGAGGCAAAGGAACGCCGTATTCCCTTCCATAGGCTTCCCGTTAGTCTTTTAATCCCATTGCGGAATCAACGCAGCGTGACCCCAATTGAACCGCTGAGGCATTGTGGGACGTCTCGTTTCCCGATGCCAGGACATCACAAGCGGTTCCAAGTGGTGCCAAACCCCATTTGTTTCCCGCGTGTGGATGGGCCTGAGAGGCGGCCTCTGCTCCGTAAGTGGGCAGGCGCCTTCCCGTCTTATTCCGATCGGTGACTAATCCCGGCCCGCCCACGGCAAACGAGGCTCCGGCTCCGCTCTCCAGATTAATCCCTGCGATTCTCCTCCAAAAAGCCGATTAGGGTTTGTAGATCCTCAAGGCGAGCCGGGAAGCTCGGACTCGGGGTTGCAAACAATGGCGGCCTTTTCCCAAGACCGTATTGCCGCGACCGGGATCTGGAAGGCCGATCCCGACCCGAAAAGACCCGCCGGGATCCCTCTCTGCTCAGCTTCTTTAAATTGGCCTTTGGAGTTGATCAATCAGGGCAGAAAGAGGCACAACTGAGTGCAGTATTCCTCATTTACCAATGGGAGCCGTCTCTCATCTGGTATCACCCACGGATTGAGCCTGCCACTTTTGGACTCTCGCTTGCTGAGGTGTTCCGGCGAGTGTCTCTGTAGATCTTAGAAAACTATGTCTGGATTTAAGTCGTTGACGTGCTGGCTGATACCCAAACAGGGGATGAGCTGGAGGTGTCTCTGCCTTGGTCCTTTCACTATTTATTTATTTATTTACCTTACTTATATACACTATTGGCTGCTACCCCCTGCCACTTTTGGACTCTCACTTGCTGAGGTGTTCCAGCCAATGTCTCTGTAGATCTTAGAAAACTATTTCTTGATTTAAGTCGTTGACGTGCTGGCTGATACCCAAACAGGGGATGGGCTGGAGATGTCTCTGCCTTGGTCCTTTCACTATTGGCTGCTACCCCCTGCCACTTTTGGACTCTCGCTTGCTGGTGTCTCTGTAGATCTCAGAAAACTATTTCTGGATTTAAGTCGTTGACATGCTGGCTGAGACCCAAACAGGGGATGAGCTGGAGATGTCTCTGCCTTGGTCCTTTCACTATTGGCTGCTACCCCCTGCCACTTTTGGACTCTCGCTTGCTGGTGTCTCTGTAGATCTTAGAAAACTATTTCTGGATTAAAGTCGTTGATGTGCTGGCTGATACCCAAACAGGGGATGAGCTGGAGGTGTCTCTGCCTTGGTCCTTTCACTATTGGTTGCTACCCCCTGCCACTTTTGGACTCTTGCTTGCTGAGGTGTTCCAGCGAGTGTCTCTGTAGATCTTAGAAAACTATGTCTGGATTTAAGTCGTTGACGTGCTGGCTGAGACCCAAACAGGGGATGAGCTGGAGGTGTCTCTGTCTTGGTCCTTTCACTATTGGCTGCTACCCCTGCCACTTTTGGACTCTCGCTTGCTGGTGTCTCTGTAGATCTTAGAAAACTATTTCTAGATTTAAGTCGTTGATGTGCTGGCTGATACCCAAACAAGGCGCTCTTGGGGAAAATAGACCTTGATCAGCAACTGAACGTTCTGTAGGAGTTGGAGGGAAATTTCAACCTTGATTCTCTGTTTTTCCTCCACCAAAGACACCTCCCAGGGTTCCTTTCTCTCTCCATTGGTGTGGAATTTGTATCACCCCGCCCATAACATTTTCCTATGGCACACAGAGGAATTAATCGGCAACTGAACATTCGGTAGGAGTTCCGGGGAAAATTTCAAACTTGATTCTGTTTTTCCTCCACCAAAGACACCTCCCAGGGTTCCTTTCTCTCTCCATTGGTGTGGAATTAGTATCATCCCACCCATAACATTTTTCTATGGCATGCAGAGGAATTGATCGGCAACTGAACATTCTGTAGGAGTTGGTCGGGAAAGTTCAACCTTGATTCTCTGTTTTTCCTCCACCAAAGACACCTCCCAGGGTTCCTTTCTCTCTCCATTGGTATGGAATTAGTATCATCCCACCCATAACATTTTTCTATGGCATGCAGAGGAATTGATCGGCAACTGAACATTCTGTAGGAGTTGGTCGGGAAATTTCAACCTTGATTCTCTGTTTTTCCTCCACCAAAGACACCTCCCAGGGTTCCTTTCTCTCTCCATTGGTGTGGAATTTGTATTTCCTGACTGGTTCCCTCATCAAAACATGGGAAAAGTCGATTTAACTGCACAAACTTTGTTTTGGCAAGAGGGACATCACGTAACACATCTCGCAATAGTTTTTCTCACCAAACTCGACATACTTTGTGGCAGAGCTTCATCCATTGAAGCAAACCGCCAAAAAGAAGCTGTGCTTCCTCTTTTCTCAGAATCTGCCACGCAGAACGAGGTAAATGTGGTAAGCATGAAAGAGATCAAGTTTTCAACACTAGAGAGAGTCGGATCTCGAATGCGAAGCAGAGCCAGCCCTGGTTCGGATTTGGAGGGGAGACCGCCAAACAAAAACGGGTGCCAAAGGTATCTCTGTATCATATAGGTATCTGTCATTACTGATCATCTCTCATCTGTAAGAATGGCAAAGCAGCTGGCTTGGATGATCTACGGATGGAACGAATCAAGAACTTTGGCCCAAAAGCAAAGTGCTGGCTGCTGGAGCTGATGAACGACGGCACTGCATCCTGACAGATCCCCAAAATCTGGAGGAAAGCCAAAGTCATCGCCATCTTGAAGCCAGGCAAAGACCGTAAGGACACAAAAAGCTACAGACCAATCTCCTTGTTGTGCCACCTCTACAAAGTCCGGAAGAGACTTATTCTGCATAGAATTATGGAAAAAATAGACCCATGCTGGCTTCAGGAAAGGCAGAAGCTGCACATCGCAAGTGCTGAACCTGACTAAGCACATAGAAGATGGCTTTGAAAGGCAGCAGATCACAGGAGCTGTCTTCATAGACCTGTCAGCGGCTTATGAGACTGTAAATCATCACCTTCTCCTTCAGGAAAGGCAGAAGCTGCACATTGCAAGTGCTGAACCTGACTCAGCACATAGAAGATGGCTTTGAAAGGCAGCAGATCACAGGAGCTGTCTTCATAGACCTGTCAGCGGCTTATGAGACTGTAAATCATCACCTTCTCCTTCAGGAAAGGCAGAAGCTGCACATTGCAAGTGCTGAACCTGACTCAGCACATAGAAGATGGCTTTGAAAGGCAGCAGATCACAGGAGCTGTCTTCATAGACCTGTCAGCGGCTTATGAGACTGTAAATCATCACCTTCTCCTTCAGGAAAGGCAGAAGCTGCACATTGCAAGTGCTGAACCTGACTCAGCACATAGAAGATGGCTTTGAAAGGCAGCAGATCACAGGAGATGTCTTCATAGACCTGTCAGCGGCTTATGAGACTGTAAATCATCACCTTCTCCTTCAGGAAAGGCAGAAGCTGCACATCGCAAGTGCTGAACCTGACTCAGCACATAGAAGATGGCTTTGAAAGGCAGCAGATCACGGGAGTTGTCTTCATAGACCTGTCCGCGGATTATGAGACTGTGAACCACCACTGCCTCCTCCTGAGAAAAATGTATAGTATCACAAAGGACGACCGTCTCACCCGCCTCGTAGGAAACCTGCTACAGAACAGGAGCTTTTTTGTTGAGTTCCAGGGCCAGAGAAGCCGATGGCGGAAACAGAAGAACGGCCTGCCTCAGGGGAGCGTGCTTGCTCCATCCATGTTCAACATCGACACAAATGACCAGCCACGGCCAGAAGGGACAGAGAGCTTCATCTATGCTGATGATCATGCCATCACCACTCAAGGAAATCAGCTACCGAACAGGAGCTTTTTTGTTGAGTTCCAGGGCCAGAGAAGCAGAGGGCGGAAGGAGAAGAACGGCCTGCCTCAGGGGAGCGTGCTTGCTCCATCCATGTTCAACATCTACACACATGACCAGCCACGGCCAGAAGGGACAGAGAGCTTCATCTATGCTGATGATCATGCCATCACCACTCAAGGAAATCAGCTACAGAACAGGAGCTTCTTTGTTGAGTTCCAAGGCCAGAGAAGCAGATGGCGGAAACAGGAGAACGGCCTGCCTCAGGGAAGCATGCTTGCTCCATCCATGTTCAACATCTACACAAATGACCAGCCACTGCCAGAAGGGACAGAGAGTTTCATATACGCTGACGATCATGCCATCACCGCTCAAGCCAGGAGCTTTGAAATGGTTGAACAGAAGCTCTCCAAAGCTTGAGTTGCTCTTACTTCCTATTACAGGGAAAACCAGCTTGCATCATCAATGTTTAACATTTGCACAAGTAACCAGCAACTGCCAGAAGGGACAGAGAGCTTCATCTATGCTGATGATCGTGCCAGCACCACTCAAGGAAATCAGCTACCGAACAGGAGCTTCTTTGTAGAGTTCCAGTGCCAGAGAAGCCGATGGCAGAAACAGAAGAACGGCCTGCCTCAGGGAAACGTGCTTGCTCCATCAATGTTTACATTTACACAAAGGATCGGCTACTGCTAGAACGGTCAGAGAATTTCATCTATGCTGACGATCATGCCATCACCGCTCAAGCCGGGAGCTTTGAAATGGTTGAACAGAAGCTCTCTGAAGCTTAGAGGGAAAACTAGCTTGCTCCATCCATGTTCAACATCTACACAAATGACCAGCCACTGCCAGAAGGGACGGAGAGTTTCATCTACGCTGACGATCATGCCATCACCACTCAAGAAGGGAGCTTTGAGACGGTAGAACAGAAGCTTTTCGAAGCTTGAGGTGCTCTTACTTCCTATTACAGGGGAAACCAGCTTGCACCATCAATGATTAGCATTGACACAAATGACCATTCATTACTATAATGTTATATATATATATATATATATATATATATATATATATAATCATCTCTCTCATCTATCTATTTATCATATATATATATATAATCACATATTTATATCTGCATATCTATCATTACTATAATCTAATCTATATAAATATAAATGTAATGTTCGTTTGTGGTATTCACAGAACTCAAAAACCACTGGGCGAATTGGCACCAAATTTGGACACAAGACACATAACAACTCAATGTATGTCCTGCACTAAAAAAATGGATTTTGTGATTTGGGAGTTGTAGTTGCTGGGATTTATAGTACACCCACAACCAAAGAGCATTCTGAACTCCACCAATGATGGAATTGAACCAAACCTGCCACACACTTCTCCCATGACCAACAGAAAATACTGCAAGGGTTCTGGTGAGCATTGACCTTGAGCTTGGGAGTTGTAGTCCACCTACATCCAGAGAGCGCTGTGGACTCAAACAATGATGGATCTGGACCAAACGTGGCATGAATACTCAATATGTCCAAATATGAACATAGATGGAGTTTGGGGAAAATAGATGTTGACATTTGGGAGTTGTAGTTACTGGGATTTATAGTTCACCTAGAATCAAAGACTGTTCTGAACCCCACGAACGACAGAATTGGGCCAAACTTCCCATAGAGAACCCCCCTGACCAACAGAAAATACTTAAGGCCACCCGGTCCAACTCCCTTCAGCAGGGCAAGAAAACGTAATCAAAGCCCTCCTGACAGAGAGCCACCCAGCCATAGATACAGAGAGATAGATATGATTCACACACAGAGAGATATAGTATCATAGATTTGAAAGGGACCCCGAAAGAAGGACAATGATATGTGGCATGTTCCAAAGCAGGCAAACCAGACACTCTCCACATCAACACTGACAAAGACACAGCAAGAAATACTGTTTACTCACAAGCAGAAAGACATTACATATATTAGAAACCAACACTTTCTCATTACTTTATTTTCCAAGTCGTCTCTGGTTGCTTCTGGGTCCAAAAGCAAGGCGCTGGCTGCTTGAGCTGATGAACAACTGCACTGCATCCTGTCAGATCCCCAAAATCTGGAGGAAAGCAAGAGTCATCGCCATCTTGAAGCCAGGCAAAGACCGTAATGACCCAAAAAGCTACAGACCAATCTCCCTGTTGTACCACCTCTACAAAGTCCTGGAGAGACTTATTTTGCATAGAATTATGGAAAAAATAGACCCCTGTCTGATCCCACAACAAGCTGGCTTCAGGAAAGGCAGAAGCTGCACATCGCAAGTGCTGAACCTGACTCAGCACATAGAAGATGGTTTTGAAAGGCAGCAGATCACAGGAGCGGTCTTCATAGACCTGTCAGAGACGTATGATACTGTGAACCAACACCTCCTCCTGAGAAAAATGTATAGTATCACCAAGGACGACCACCTCACCCGCTTCATAGGAAACCTGCTACAGAACAGGAGCTTTTTTGTTGAGTTCCAGGGCCAGAGAAGCAGAGGGCGGAAACAGACGAACGGCCTGCCTCAGGGGAGCATGCTTGCTCCATCCATGGTCAACATCTACACAAATGACCAGCCACTGCCAGAAGGGACAGAGAGCTTCATCTATGCTGATGATCGTGCCATCACCGCTCAAGCAGGGAGCTTTGAGATGGTAGAACAGAAGCTCTCCGAAGCTCTAGGTGCTCTAACTGCCTATTACAGGGAAAACCAGCTGATCCCTAATCCATCTAAAACACAAACATGTGCCTTTCATCTCAAGAACAGACAAGCATCCCGAGCTCTGAAGATCACCTGGGAAGGAATCCCACTGGAGCATTGCAGCGCACCCAAATACCTGGGAGTCACTTTGGACCGTGCTCTGACCTACAAGAAGCACTGCCTGAACATCAAACAAAAAGTGGGCGCTAGAAACAACATCATACGAAAGCTGACTGGCACAACCTGGGGATCACAACCAGACACAGTGAAGACATCTGCCCTTGCGCTATGCTACTCTGCTGCTGAGTATGCATGCCCAGTGTGGAACACATCTCATCACACTAAAACAGTGGATGTGGCTCTTAATGAGACATGCCACATTATCACGGGGTGTCTGCGCCCTACACCACTGGAGACATTACACTGCTTATCCGGTATTGCACCACCTGACATCCTCCGGGAAGTAGCAGCCAATAGTGAAAGGACCAAGGCAGAGACATCTCCAGCCCATCCCCTGTTTGGGTCTCAGCCAGCACGTCAACGACTTAAATCAAGACATAGTTTTCTTAGATCTACAGAGACACTCGCTGGAACACCCCAGCAAGCGAGAGTCCAAAAGTGGCAGGCCCAAACCCAGCACCTCAATTCATGGGTGATACCAGATGAGAGACTCCCCCCTGGGCACACAGAGGACTGGGCGACTTGGAAGGCGCTAAACAGATTGCGCTCTGGCACCACGAGATGCAGAGCCAACTTCAAGAAATGGGGCTACAGGGTGGAATCCTCGGCATGCGAGTGCGGAGAAGAGTAAACCACTGACCACCTGCTGCAATGCACCCTGAGCCCTGCCACATGCACAAGGGAGGACCTTCTTGCGGCAACCCCAGAGGCACTCCCAAGTGGCCAGATACTGGTCAAAGGACATTAACCAAATACCAAATTTACAAAATCTGTGTGGTTTTTTTTTCTTTCTTTTCTTTTCTTTTTCTTTTTAATCTCTGAGTTTGTTTTGCTCTGTTAGAATTGTAATACAATGGTTGCTGATGACACGATAAATAAACTTTATTTTCCAGATCAACAGACTGGGCCACAGCAACACCTGATAGGGGATGGCTAGTATATTAATAAATGCATACATATATATATATAATCATCTCTCTCATCTATCTATTTATCATATATATATATATATATATATATATATATATAATCACATATTTATATCTGTATATCTATCATTACTATACGCTAATATATTTTTATATATATATTATCATCTCTCTCATCTATCTATTTATCATATATATATATATATATATATATGATAAATAGATAGATGAGAGAGATGATTATATATATATATATATAAATATATTAGCTTATAGTAATGATAGATATACAGATATAAATATGTGATTATATATATATATATGATAAATAGATGAGAGAGATGATTATATATATATATATATAAATATATTAGCTTATAGTAACGATAGATATACAGATATAAATATGTGATTATATATATATATGATAAATAGATAGAGAGATGATTATATATATATACTAATATATTAGATTATAGTAATGATATATGTGTGTGTGTGATTATATATATATATCTATATATATATAATCACATATTTATATCTGTATATCTATCATTACTATAAGCTTATATATATATATATATATATATATATATATATATATATAAAATAATCTCTCTCATCTATCATATATATATATATATATGATAAATAGATGGGAGAGATGAGACAAAGTGTTGATTGTTTGTGAGATATATATATATATATATATATATATATATATAATCTTATTATATGTCTATATCGATCTATTACTGATAATATATATATATATCACTAGCAATCAACACTCTCTCTCATCCATCTAACATTTTATTGATTATTGATTGTGTTGATTTTCTATTATTATTCTTCCCTTCCCTGCCCTCTGCCCATGTACACTGGCCCCTTTCCCCAATAGTAGTAATAATAATAATAACCCCCTGCCCTCTGCCCATGCTCAGGGCTGCCCTTCCCTTTCCCTAATAATAGCATTATTGATTATATATCGATTATTGATTATGATATTGATTATTGATTATGTGCCCATTGCCCTCTTTCCTTAATAATGGCAGCGTTCATTGTGATTCCTCTGGACTGGGATGGCCTGCCCTCTGCCCATGCTCAGGGCTGCCCTTCCCTTTCCCTAATAATAGCATTATTGATTATTGATTATCTTGATTTTATATTATTATTATTATTATTCCCTTATAATTCCCAATAATAATAATAATCCCCTGCCCTCTGTCCATGCTCAGGGCTGCCCTTCCCTTTCCCTAATAATAGCATTATTGATTATGTGCCCATTGCCCTCTTTCCCTAATAATGGCCCTATTCATTGTGATTCCTCTGGAGGGGGATTGCCTGCCCTCTGCCCATTATTGATTATATATCGGTTCTTGATTATGATATTGATTATGTGCCCCCTGCCCCTAATAATGGCACTATTCATTGTGATTCCTCTGGACTGGGATGGCCTGCCCTCTCCCTTTCCCTATCAACCCATTATTGATTATATATCGATTATTGATTATAATATTGATTATGTGCCCCCTGCCCCTAATAATGGCCCTGTTCATTGTGATTCCTCTGGAGGGGGATTGCCTGCCCTCTGCCCATGCTCAGGGGGCCCCTTCCCTTTCCCTAATAGCATTATTGATTATGTGCCCATTGCCCTCTTTCCCTAATAATGACACTATTCATTGTGGTTCCTCTGGACTGGGATTGCCTGCCCCCTGCCCTCTGCCCATGCTCAGGGAGGCCCTTCCCTTTCCCTCTCTACCCATTATTGATCATATATCGATTATTGATTATGATATTGGTTATTGATTATGTGCCCCCTGCCCCTAGTAATGGCACTATTCATTGTGATTCCTCTGGACTGGGATTGCCTGCCCTCTGCCCATGCTCAGGGGCCCCTTCTTCCCTTTCCCTAGTAATAGCATTATTGATTATATATTGATTATTGATTATGATATTGGTTATTGATTATGTGCCCCCTGCCCCTAATCATGGCCCTCTTCATTGTGATTCCTCTGGAGGTGGATGGCCTGCCCTCTGCCCATGCTCAGGGGGCCCCAGGATGGGGGGGGGGTCACACTCACTGCCGGAAGAGCCTCTCCATGTCCTTGATCTGCTTGCGGGAGAATTCCCGGAATTCGGTGTAAGGGCTGAAGACGCGGTGGGGCGAGCCCGGGATGGGGGGCGAGTCCGAGGAGGAGGAGGCCCCCGCTCCGACCCTCCTCTGCAGAGGCCCGTTGAGCCCTTCCTCCTCCTCCGAGCCCCCTCCCCCTTCCTCTTCCACCCGGAGGCGGCGGCTCAGCTTCCCCGCCAGCTCCTCCGTCGCCATCCTCTCCCTGGAAGGAAGGAAAGAAAGGAAGGATGAAGGATGGAGGGAGGAGAAGAAGGAGGGATGGAGCCACGGCCTAAGCCCCGCCCACACCCCCTACGTCACTCCCCGCTCCCCCCTCCCTTCGCAATAACAGCCAGCCCGGGCCCGACATAAGTCGGGTTTTTCTCCCCACTCCTTTTTGCGACTTCCCTTTTCTCCTCCGGTGTGGGAAAAAGGAAAGATAGAAACCCAAGGTGGGGGCCTCCCTGGAAAGAGGAAGCGATGGGCTTCCTTCCTGGCTAGTTGGCTTTTACACTGGAGGAAGTACATACGAGGGAATGGGGTCCCAAACGTCTCCCCCCCCCCGCTTCCATCCAGGTCCATCTTTGGCTGCCTGGTTCTTACTCCTAAAGAAGTCCATAGGGATATATATAGTCTCAATGTAAAGAGGAAGCGATTGGCTTTCTTACTGTCTATCTGGACTTTACTCCCGAGGAAGTCCATACGAGTGAATTGGGTCCCAAACGTCTTCCCCCCGCTTCCATCCAATGCAATAGGTATTAGGTCCATCTTTGGCTGTCTGGTTCTTACTCCTAAGTAAGTCCATAGGGAAGTATTTGGTCTCAATTTATAGAGAAGGCGATTGGCTTTCTTCCTGGGTACCTGGCCTTTACTCCTGAGAAAGCTTATAGGAGTGAATAGGGTCCAAATATCTCCCCCCCCTTCCATCCAGGTCCATCTTTGGCTGCCTGTTGCTTAGTCATAAAGAGGTCTATAGGGATATATATAGTCTCAATGTAAAGAAGAAGCGATTGGCTTTCTTACTATCTATTTGGATTTTACTCTCGAGAAAGCTTATAGGAGTGAATTGGGTCGAAATATCCCCCCCCTTCCATCCAGGTCCATCTTTGGCTGCCTGGTGCTTACTCCTAAAGAAGTCCATAGGGATATATATAGTCTCAATGTAAAGAGGAAGCAATTGGCTTTCTTCCTGGCTATTTGGCCTTTACTCCTGAGAAAACCTATAGGAGTGAAAAGGGTCCAAATATCTCCCCCCCCCCTTCCATCCAGGTCCATCTTTGGCTGCCTGGTTCTTACTCCTAAAGAAGTCTATAGGGATATATTTGGTCTCAATGTAAAGAGGAAGCGATTGGCTTTCTTACTGTCTATTTGTCTCTCCGTTGCCATGGACCGACCACTTCCTGATTAGATTTAGGCTCACTGCGCCCCCTACCCTCCGCAGGGGTGGAGGACCCATTAAGATGGTCCGCCCCAGGAGGCTTATGGATCCGGACGGATTCCTGACGGCTCTTGGGGAGTTTCCCGCCACCGCGGTAGGTGATAATGTCGAGGCCTTGGTCGCTCTCTGGAATGGGGAGATGACCAGGGCTATTGACAAGATCGCTCCGGAACGTCCCCTCTCAAGTAACCGAGCTAAACCAGCTCCTTGGTTCACTGAGGAGCTGGCAGCGATGAAGCGAAAGAAGAGGGTTCTAGAGAGCGTGTGGCGATCGGTCCCAAACGAGTCAAACCGAACACGGTTTGTGTCCTTTTTGAGGGCATATGCCGCGGCAATAAAGGCCGCAAAGAAAACTTTCTTTGCGGCCACTATTGCGTCTGCAAAAAACCGTCCGGCGGAGTTGTTCCGGGTTGTCAGAGGTCTTTTAACTCCCCCCACGGGTGGGAGCCCTGACAACTCGGCAGCGCGCTGTGAAGCATTTGCTCGGTTCTTTGCAGACAAAGTCGCTTTGATCCGCTCTGAGCTGGACGCCACATTAGATGCAGTCTCTGTGGATGTGACACAAGCACCTGCTTGTCAGTTTTTGTTGGATTCTTTTCAGTTTGTGAAACCCGAGGATGTGGACAAGATACTTGGAGGAATGAGGCCCACCACGTCCATCCTAGACCCCTGCCCATCCTGGCTTCTGAAGGAGGCCAGAGGGGGATTGGCCGAGTGGGTAACGGTGGTGGTTAATGCCTCCCTTCGGGAGGGCAAGATTCCAGCGAGCCTTAAACAGGCTGTTATAAAGCCGCTGTTGAAGAAACCATCACTTGACCCCACTAAATTGGACAACTTTCGGCCTGTTTCCAATCTTCCCTTTTTGGGCAAAGTCATGGAAAGCGTGGTGGCCTCACAACTCCAGGTATTCTTGGGAGACACGGATTATCTGGATCCGGCACAGTCTGGTTTCAGACCGGGACATGGTACCGAGACGGTCTTGGTCGCCTTAGTGGATGATCTGCGCCGGGAGCTAGACAGGGGGAGTGTGTCCCTGTTGGTGCTCCTGGACCTCTCAGCGGCCTTCGATACCGTCGACCACGGTATTCTTCTGGGGCGCCTTGCAGGGATGGGCCTTGGGGGCACTGCTCTGCAGTGGCTCCGGTCATTCCTGGAGGGTCGTACTCAGAAGGTGTTATTGGGGGACTCCTGTTCAACACCGCAGCCGTTGACCTGTGGCGTTCCTCAGGGCTCCATCTTGTCCCCCTTGTTGTTTAACATCTACATGAAGCCGCTGGGTGAGATCATCCGGAGTTTCGGGGTGCGGTGTCACCTGTACGCAGATGACGTCCAACTCTGTCACTCCTTCCCACCTGCTACTAAGGAGGCCGTCGAAGTCCTGAACCGGTGCCTGGCCGCTGTAATGGTCTGGATGAGGGCGAACAAACTGAAATTAAATCCAGACAAGACAGAGGTACTCCTGGTCAGTCGCAGGGCCGAACAGGGTATAGGGTTACAGCCTGTGCTGGACGGGGTCGCACTCCCCTTGAAGGCGCAGGTTCGCAGCTTGGGTGTGACCCTGGACTCATCGCTGAGCCTGGAGCCCCAGGTTTCAGCGGTGACCAGGGGAGCATTTGCACAGCTTCGGCTCGTGCGCCAGCTGCGCCCGTATCTTGGGAAGTCTGACTTGGCCACGGTGGTACACGCTTTGGTCACATCCCGCCTCGACTACTGCAACGCTCTCTACGTGGGGCTGCCCTTGAAGACGGCCCGGAAGCTTCAGCTAGTCCAGCGCGCGGCAGC
>NC_090033.1:19523661-19536161 GCF_037176765.1 Anolis sagrei
GATCCCTTCCAACTCAATAATAATAATAATAATAATAATAATAATAATAATAATATATTAATTGTGCCTTCCTGGCAGAAGGGGGGTTGGACTGGATGCCCTTTGGGGGTCTCTTCCAACTCAATAATAATAATAATAATAATAATAATAATAATAATAATAATATATTACTTCTGCCTTCCTGGCAGAAGGGGGTTGGACTGGATGCCCTTTGGAGGTCTCTTCCAACTCAATAATAATAATAATAATAATAATAATAATAATAATAATAATAATATATTAATTGTGCCTTCCTGGCAGAAGGGGGTTGGACTGGATGCCCTTTGGGGATCCCTTCCAACTCAATAATAATAATAATAATAATAATAATAATAATAATAATAATATATTTCTTATGCCTTCCTGGCAGAAGGGGGGTTGGACTGGATGCCCTTTGAGGGTCCCTTCCAACTCAATAATAATAATAATAATAATAATAATAATATATTAATTTTGCCTTCCTGGCAGAAGGGGGTTGGACTGGATGCCCTTTGGGGGTGTCTTCCAACTCAATAATAATAATAATAATAATAATATATTAATTTTGCCTTCCTGGCAGAAGGGGGTTGGACTGGATGCCCTTTGGGGGTGTCTTCCAACTCTATGATGATGATAATAATAATAATAATAATAATAATAATAATAATATATTAATTTTGCCTTCCTGGCAGAAGGGGGTTGGACTGGATGCCCTTTGGGGGTCTCTTCCAACTCAATAATAATAATAATAATAATAATAATAATAATAATAATGTATTAATTCTGCCTTCCTGCCTGGCAGAAGTGTGTGGGACTAGATGCCCTTTGGGGGTCCCTTTCCAACCCTAGGATTCTTCTGGTTCTATGGGCATATCCCTCTGTGCAATCCCATAATCCTCTGCTTGTGCCACTGCCCGAGGGGGGATTACGGCCGGCCGGCCTGGCAGAGCCGGGTCACTGAGGACACACAACACTGCGTGCCAACTCTGTGTGTTGTGCTTTGAAAAGAGATGCCCTGGATGGCCATCTGCCGGGGGGGCTTTGATGGTTGGGTTGGACTAGATGACCTTTGGAGGGTCCCTTCCTACTCTATTATTTATTCTATAGCGCTTTGGGCCTGGATAGGTTGCTTCTGCTTCCTCTTCTCTGACTATGAGAATAATAATAATAATAATAATAATAATAATAATAATAATAATAGAATTGCTCTTTTTCTTTTGCGCAATTAAGCAAACAGGCGGCGGCAGATTTCCGTCCTTGGGAACAAACAGATGGGCAAAATGTTCCCGAGTTGTTCTCGGCATCGAAAGGTCAGGCTTTGTCCTCAAGTAAACCCTTTGCAGAAGGCAGTTCCTCTCTTCCTCCCTCTCCTCCATTGCTTCCCATTCTCTTTCCATCCCTTCTTTTTCTCCTTCCTTCCTTCCTTCCTTCCTTTTTCCTTTCCGGCCTACTTTCTCCTTTCTCCAGCTCTGAGAAAGCTCACGACACAATCTCTCCATTTTCCATCTGCTCCTTCCATTACTTCTCCTTTCCTTTCTTTCCCTTCTTTTTCTCCTTCCTTCCTTCCTTCCTTCCTTCCTTCCTTCCTTCCTTCCTTCCTTCTTACTTTCTCCTTTCTCCAGCTCTGAGAAGGCCCACTGCACAATCTCTCAATTTACTTTCCTCCCCTCTGCTCCTTCTTTCCCTCTCTTCGCTTTCCATTCCTTTCCTTTCTTTCTCTGCCTACTTTCTCTCTTCTCCAGCTCTGAGACGGCCTCCTTCTTTCTTCTCCTCGCTCTTCCATTGCTTCTCCATTCCTTTCTTTCCCTTCTTTTTCTCTGTTCTTCCTTCCTTTCTTCTCTGCCTACTTTCTCCCTTCGCCAGCTCTGAGAAGGCCCACTACTCTCCATTTACTTTCCTCCCCTCCTCTTCTTCCTTCCCTCTCTTCCCTTTTCATTCCTTTCTTTTCTTTCTTTCTTTGCCTACTTTCTCCTTTCTTCAGCTCTGAGATGGCCTTCTTCTTCCTTCATCTCTCGCTCTTCCGTTGCTTCCCCTTTCCCTTCTTTTTCGCCTTCCTTTCTTTCTCTGCCTACTTTCTCCCTTCTCCAGCTCTGAGAAGGCCCACTACTCTCCATTTACTTTCTTCCCCACCTCTCCTTCCTTCCCTCTCTTCCCTTTCCATTCCTTTACTTTCTTTCTTTGCCTACATACATACACACACATATATACAAACATATATATACACACACACACATACACATGCACATGAGAGATGTATACACACAGACACACAATATATATACATATGCATATACACACATAAATATACATACACACACACATATATACACACACATATATATACACACACATACATGCACATACAGATACTCACATACATATATATCTATAAACACACACACACATATATGCACACACACATGCACATACACACATATGTACACACACAGAGACTCACATACACACACATATATAAACACACACACACACATATATACACACACACATACATGCACATACGCACATATGTACACACAAAGAGACTCACATACACACATATATAAACACACATATATATATACACACACATATATGCACGTACACACATATGTACACACAGAGAGACTCACATACATATATATCTATAAACATACACACACATACATGCACATACACACATATGTACACACACACAGACTCATATATATATATAAACACACACACATATATACACACATATATATATACTTATATATATGCACACATATATCTACACACATATGTACACACATATACATGCACATACACACATATATACATACAAACACACGCATATATATATATATATACACATACATACACACAGGTACATATATATGCACATGGATATATACATGTGTGGGTACGTGTGTGTGTGTGTATGTTTATATATGACCCATACAATAAGCCACCTGTGGGGATCCCAGGGCAATAGCACCCCCGTCCTTGCTCTCAGGCTCTTGCAAGGTCTCCACATCGATTAGGAGCGGTGACTTTCCACCATGTGTTGCCTTCCCTCGCTCCCAGGGGCGGCTCAACCATTACGCAAAGTAAGCATTCGCGGTAGAGTTGATGTTGCCCAGGGGCACTCTTGAGGGAAAATAGACCTTGACATATGCGAGTTGTAGTTACTGGGATGTATAGTTCACCTACAATCAAAGAGCATTCTGAACTCCACCAATGATGGAATTGGCTTGCATCTCCAGGGGCGGTGAAGCCATTACGCAAAGTAAGCACTCGCGGTAGAGTTGATGTTGACGCTCTTGGGGGGAAATAGACTTTTGACATATGCGAGTTGTAGTTACTGGGATGCATAGTTCATCTACAATCAAAGAGCATGCTGAACTCCACCAATGATGGAATTGGCTTGCATCCCCAGGGGCGGCGAAGCCATTACGCAAAGTAAGCATTCGCGGTAGAGTTGATGTTGCCCAGGGCCGCTCTTGAGGCGCTCTTGGGGAAAAATAGACTTTTGACATATGCGAGTTGTAGTTACGGGGATGTATAGTTCACCTACAATCAAAGAGCACTCTGAACTCCACCAATGGTAGGATTGAACCAAATATGGCACACAGAACTCCTACCACGAACAGAAAATAGCAGTGATTGGTTGGGGGGGGGGCAAAATACTCTTTGCATACTACTCCTCTCCTGCGTCCAATTAGTCCAACGAGCGGCAGCCAGACTACTAACAGGAAGGGGGTACACGGATCCTTCTGGGCACGCAAAGTCAATGGAAGGAACATTTGTGGCTCCTTCCACCGTAGGTGAGCTGTGTGGGCGCCAAGACATGTTGACAGAGGCGGCACTAAGTAATTTTCAACGGTAAGTATTTTGGTAAGTAGTATTTTGGTGCCCCCCCCCCCCACACACACACACACCAACCAATCATTGATATATATTTTCTGTTTGTCGTGGGAGTTCTGTGTGCCATATTTGGTTCAATTCCATCATTGGTGGAGTTCAGAATGCTCTTTGATTGTAGGTGAACTATACATCCCAGTAACTACAACTCGCCTATGTCAAGGTCTATTTTCCCCCAAGAGCGCCTCAAGAGCGCCCCTGGGCAACATCAAGTATACTGCGACTGCTTACTTTGCGTAAGGGTTGCGCCGCCCCTGGGGATGCAAGCCAACTCCATCATTGGTAAAGTTCAGAATGCTGTTTGATTGTAAGTTAACTATACATCCCATTAGATACAACTCACATATGTCAAGGTCTATTTCCCCCCAAGAGCGCCTCAAGAGCACCCCTGGCGAAATCAACTCTACCGCGATGGCTTACTTTGCGTAATGGCTTCGCCGCCCCTGGGGATGCAAGCCAATTCCATCATTGGTGGAGTTCAGAATGCTCTTTGATTGTAGGTGAACTATACATCCCAGTAACTACAACTCGCATATGTCAAGGTCTATTTTCCCCCAAGAGCGCCTCAAGAGCACCCCTGGGCAAAATCAACTATACTGCAAAGGCTTACTTTGCGTATGGGTTGAGCCGCCCCTGGGTCCACGCTCTGGTTATATCCCGTATAGACTACTGCAACGCTCTCTACGTAGGGTTGCCTCTGAAGACTGCCCAGAAGCTACAACTAGTCCAACGAGTGGCAGCCAGACTACTAACAGGAGCGGGGTACAGGGAGCATACTACTCCTCTCCTGCATCCAATTAGTCCAACGAGCGGCAGCCAGACTACTAACAGGAGCGGGGTACAGGGAGCATACTACTCCCCTCCTGCTTCCAATTAGTCCAATGAGCGGCAGCCAGACTACTAACAGGAGCAGGGTACAGGGAGCATACTACTCCTCTCTGTGTCCAATTAGTCCAACGAGCGGCAGCCAGACTACTAACAGGAGCGGGGTATAGGGAGCATACTACTCCTCTCTGTGTCCAATTAGTCCAACGAGTGGCAGCCAGACTACTAACAGGAGCGGGGTATAGGGAGCATACTACTCCTCTCTGTGTCCAATTAGTCCAACGAGCGGCAGCCAGACTACTAACAGGAGTGGGGTATAGGGAGCATACTACTCCTCTCTGTGTCCAATTAGTCCAACGAGCAGCAGCCAGACTATACTATACATCCCAGTAACTACAACTCGCATATGTCAAGGTCTATTTTCCCCCAAGAGCGCCCCTGGGCAACATCAACTCTACCGCAATGGCTTACTTTGCGTATGGGTTGAGCCGCCCCTGCACGTTGAGTAGGTGTTTGGAGCAGCCAGGTCTCTCCAGGTGAGAAACGGAGCACCTGGTGAGACATCGGACCTTGAGAGAGATATCTCAGCACCTTCCCCCTGGCCGTATCTGGCCCCCGTGATCTGCTCTCCTCGGATATAAGGGCTCCACTCAGAACCCGACTTTCCCATCGTAACCACCACTTCCAGCCATGATCCTCATCCTCTTAACCGTCCTGGCGCTGGCCTCTGCGGGTAAATAATGGGGGGCACCACGTTTCTCGGTAGACGGCCAACGTTGGGCATCTTCGAAGGCTAATACTAATAACTGAGTTCTTTCAACGGATTTCTGAAGGACTTTGGTTCAAGAGAGGTGCCAGGTCCCCATATTAATAGTGCTAGTAGTAATACTACTAACAATAATACTGATAATAATAATAGTGATAGCAGTAATAGTAGAAGTAGTAATAGTAACAGCTGTAATAGCGATTGTGATAGTGGTAATAGCAGTAATAGTGGAAGTAGTAATAGTAACAGCTGTAATAGCAATTGTGATAGTAGTAATAGCAGTAATAGTGGAAGTAGTAATAGTAACAGCTGTAATAGCAATTGTGGTAGTGGTAATAGCAGTAATAGTGGAAGTAGTAATAGTAACAGCTGTAATAGCAATTGTGATAGTGGTGTTACTAGTAATGGTGTTACTAGTAATAGTGGTGTTACTAGTAATAGTGCTAGTGGTAATAGTAACAGCTGTAATAGCAATTGTGATAGTGGTAATAGCAGTAATAGTGCTAGTAGTAATAGTAACAGCTGTAATAGCAATTGTGATAGTGGTGTTATTAGTAATGGTGTTACTAGTAATAGTGGTGTTACTAGTAATAGTGCTAGTGGTAATAGTAACAGCTGTAATAGCAATTGTGATAGTGGTAATAGCAGTAATAGTGCTAGTAGTAATAGTAACAGCTGTAATAGCAGTAATAGTGCTAGTAATAATAGTAACAGGTGTAATAGCGATTGTGATAGTGGTAATAGCAGTAATAATGGAAGTAGTAATAGTAACAGCTGTAATAGCAATTGTGATAGTGGTAATAGCAGTAATAGTGGAAGTAGTAATAGTAACAGCTGTAATAGCAATTGTGATAGTGGTAATAGCAGTAATAGTGGAAGTAGTAATAGTAACAGCTGTAATAGCAATTGTGATAGTGGTAATAGCAGTAATACTGCTAGTAGTAATAGTAATAGTACAAAAGTAGTGGTAGCAGTAATAGTGCTCATAGTAGTAATAACAGAAGTGGTAATACAAATGATATTGGTAATAGCAATAGTGAAGTAATAATGGGAATAATAGGAATGATAGTGGTGGTAATGGCAATAAAGGCAATAGTAGTAATAGTGGTAATGGTTATGTTATTACTACATAAATGGTACCACTATTACCACTATTATTACTATTGCCACTGCTATTATTGCTACCATTACCACTATTATCACTATCACCATTACCACTATTACTACTATTGCTCCTACTACTATTATTACTGTTAAGTAATAGTAGTAATGGTAGCGTGGCAGTGGTAATAGTAATAATAGCAGTAATAGTGGTAGCACTGATGGTAGTAATTAGCAGTAACAACAGTAGTGATAAAGTAATAACAGCAATAGAAATAATAGCAGTAATGGTTATAGAAATAATAGGAGTAATGGTAGCAAGAATAGCAGTAGTAATAGTAGTATTAGTGGTACCATTAATGGTAGTAATCATAGTAGCAACAGTTGCCTGTGGGCTGAGGGAGTAAATAATAAATGATAAAGTAATAATAGTAATAGTAATAATAATAGTAAGAGCAATAGTAGTAATAGTGGTAATGGTGATAGTGATAATAATGGTAATGGTAGTGGTAGCAATAATAGTAACAACAGTATGATAAAGTAGTAATAGTAATAGTAGTAAGAACAATAGTAGTAATGGTGGTAATGGTTATAGTGATAATAGTGGTTATGATAGCAATAATAGCAGTGGTAATAGTAATAATAGCAGTAATAGTGGTACCATTGATGGTAGTAATAGTAGCAACAACAGCAGTGATAAAATAATAATAGTAATAGCAACAATAGCAGTGATGGCAATAGTAGTAATAGTGGTAATGATGATAGCAGTAATAGTAATGGTAGCAATAATAGCAGTGGTAATAGCAATAATAGTGGTAATAGTGGTACCAATGATGGTAGTAATAGTAGTAACAACAGTAGTGTTAAAGTAAAAATAGTAATAGCAACAATAGCAGTAATTGCAATAGTAGTAATAATGGTAATGGTGATCACAATAATGGTAGTAATGGTAACAATAATAGCAGTGGTAATAGTAATAATAATGGTAATAGTGGTACCATTGATGGTAGCAATAGTAACAAAAGTAGTGATAAAGTAATAATAGTAATAATAGTAATAGTGGTAATGGTGATAGTGATAATAGCAGTAATGACAGCAGTAATAGCAGTGGTAATAGTAGTAATAGTAATACTTGCAGTAATTGTGGTACCATTTATTTATTTATTTAGAGCTTTTATAACCCAGTCTTCTCAACCTCCGAGGAGGGACTCAGGCTGGCTTACTACTATTAATCGTAGTAATAGTAGTAACAACAGTAGTGCTAAAGTAATAATAGTGGTAATAATGGTAATTGTGATAGCAATAATAGTAATAATGGTAGCAATAATAGCAGTGGTAATAGTAGTAATAGTAATAATAGCAGTAATTGTGGTACCATTAATCATAGTAATAGTAGTAACAACAGTAGTGATAAAGTAATAATAGTAATTATAGTGGTAATGGCGATAGCGATAATAGTAATAATGGTAGCAATAATAGCAGTGGTAATAGTAGTAATAGTAATAATAGCAGTAATTGGGGTACCATTAATCGTAGTAATAGTAGTAACAAAAGTAATAATATTAATTAATTTATTATTTATTTATTTACAGTATTTATATTCCACCTTTCTCACCCCTGGGGAGACTCAAAGCGGTTTAATGGGTAGTAATAATGGTATTAATAGTGATAATAGTAGTGATAATGATAACAATATTAACAGCAATAATAGTGATAATAGTAGTAATCTATGTAGTAATAATATCTAGCAATAATCATGATAACAATAGTAACAGCAATAATAGTGATAATAGTAGTAATCTATTGCTACTATTACTACTATTACTATCAGTAGTAATCTATGTAGTAATAATGATATCTAGTAGTAATAATGATAACAATAGTAACAGCAATAATAGTGATAATAGTAGTAATCTATTACTACTATTACTAGTATTACTATCAGTAGTAATCTATGTAGAAATAATGATATCTAGTAGTAATAATCATAACAATAGTAACAGCAATAATAGTGATAATAGTAGTAATCTATTACTATAATAGATTATAGTAGTAATCTATTATTACTATTACTACCAGTAGTAATCTATGTAGTAATAATGATATCTAGTAGTAATAATGATAACAATAGTAACAGCAATAATAGTGATAATAGTAGTAATCCATTGCTACTATTACTATTAGTAGTAATGTATTACTACTAATAGTAGTAATCTAGTAGTAATAGTGATAATAATTGTGATCTATTACTACTACTATTACTACTATTATTACTACTACTAGTAATCCATTACTACTAATAGTAGTAATCTAGTAGTAAATACTAATAATTTTGATTTATGATCCAAGGGAAGGCTGGCCAACACACCACAAAGATAGCATTCATATATAGGAGCGAAATTCCGCCCGTCCTTGTCCTACCAGGTGTTAGGAATTGTGGGAGTTGGAGTCCAAAACACCTGTAGGAAGAGCCCATAGGATTCCAAAGGATTCTCTTCTCTTTCTCGCAGCCTTCGGTTGTGGGGTCCCGACCTACAAACCCAACGTGTCCAGAGTCGTCGGAGGGGACAATGCCCGGCAAAACAGCTGGCCCTGGCAGGTAAATCGGGCATTCGCCGGAGACCATTATCCAATAATCCCGAGAATGTGGAAAGTATTGATGAGTTGCAAAAATTGGGGAATTAAAATTGTAGTTCTTTGACGAAACGGCGCGATGGTGCAATAAATACGAAATTGCGAATTTTCCGAGATGTACCTTTTCTGTCCTTCCAGGTGTCCCTCCAGTATTCCTCCAGCGGGTCGTGGCGGCACACCTGCGGAGGGACGCTCATTGCCAACAACTGGGTCATGACGGCTGCCCATTGCATCAGGTAATGAGGATTAATTAATTAATTTATCACTAGCCATCCCCTGGCACGTGTTGCTGTGGCCCTCATGGCTGTTCTGTGTGCCAAGTTTGGTTCAATTCCATCGTTGGTGAGGTTCAGAATGCTCTTTGATTGTAGGTGAACGATAAATCCCAGCAACCACAACTCCCCAATGTCAAGATTCTATTTCCCCCAAACTCCACCAGTGTTCACATTTGGGCATATTGAGTATTCGTGTAGAGTTTGGTCAGATCCGTCACTGTTTGAGTCCACAGTCATCTTTGGATGTAGGTGAACTATAAATCCCAGCAACCACAACTCCCGAATGTCAAGATTCTATTTCCCCCAAACTCCACCAGTGTTTACATTTGGTCATATTGAGTATTCGTGTAGAGTTTGGTCCAGATCCATCATTGTTTGAGTCCTCAGTCATCTTTGGATGTAAGTGAACTATAAATCCCAGCAACCACAACTCCCCAATGTCAAGAGTCTATTTCCCCCAAACTCCACTGGTATTCACATTTGGGCATATTGAGTATTCGTGTAGAGTTTGGTCCAGATCCATCCTTGTTTGAGTCCATAGTCATCTTTGCATGTAGGTGAACTATAAATCCCAGCAACCACAACTCCCGAATGTCAAGATTCTATTTCCCCCAAACTCCACCAGTGTTTACATTTGGTCATATTGAGTATTCGTGTAGAGTTTGGTCCAGATCCATCATTGTTTGAGTCCTCAGTCATCTCTGGATGTAGGTGAACTACAACTCCCAAACTCAACGTCAATGCCCACCAAACTCTTGTACTGTTTTCTGCTGGTCATGGGAGTCCTGTGTGCCAAGTTTGGTTCAATTCCATCATTGGTGGAGTTACGAATAGATAGTTAGTTAACTATAAATCCCAGCAACTACAACTCCCAAATGACAAAATCAAGGAGATGTCTTGATTAGTAGATGTCTAGTGGATTTTGAGTTATGATGTCACTCAAAACAAACAGAGCATTTATATATATATATAGATTACTATATTGTACTATACCACTGTACTGCAACATTACTAGTAATGTGACATTAATATATAATATGCAATTATTATATATTATTATATTGTACTATACAATTACACCACAATATATATAATACACTACCAATAATAATAATAATAATAATAATAATAATAATAATAATAATACTCCCTGTACGATTTGGGCACTTTGTTTACAGTAGATCTGTTTAAATGCATTTTCCCTAGATGGCCATTACGCATTGTCAAGTGCCTTTTCTGCATCTAAAAATATATCATTGTCGCCTGTTGTTTCATTATGAGTCTCATTCCAGGATATATAAATACGTATTTCGAAGTAGGGACATACATTGGGTTGTTAGGTGTCTTGTGTCCAAATTTGGTGTCAATTCGTCCAGTGGTTTTTGTAATACAATATAATACTAATAATAATACAATATATTAATTTTATATTTCATATTCCTAATAATATTACAATATAGTGGTATAGTACAATATAATAATATCTAATACTAATCTTGTGCTATATGCTAATAATATATTGTACATATAATATTATAATGTAATACAATATAATACTAATAATACAATATAATAATAATATTGCAGTATACTGGTATAGTAGAATATAATAATATATAATACTAATATTATGCTATGCTAATAATATAATATATTGTATGTATATATAATTTGTAACCTGCTCTGATTCCCTTTGGGGTGCGAAGGGCGGGATGTAAATATTGTAAATAAATAAATAAATACATAAAATAGTAGTAATGGTGATAGAAATAATAGTCATTATAATAATCATAATAATCATAATAATTAGTAGTAATAATAATCATAATAATCATAATAATTAGTAGTAATAATAATCATAATAATAATAATAATTAGTAGTAATAATAATCATAATAATAATAATAATTAGTAGTAATAATAATCATAATAATTAGTAGTAATAATAATAATCATCATAATAATAATTAGTAGTAATAATAATAATAATAATTAGTAGTAATAATAATAATAATAATTAGTAGTAGTAGTAATAATAATCATAAGAATCATAATAATTAGTAGTAATAATAATCATAATAATCATAATAATTAGTAGTAATAATAATCATAATAATCATAATAATTAGTAGTAATAATAATCATAATAATCATAATAATTAGTAGTAATAATAATCATAATAATCATAATAATTAGTAGTAATAATAATCATAATAATCATAATAATTAGTAGTAATAAAATGACGATAAACATCATAATAATGACGATAAACATAATAATAAATAATAAAAATAATAATAATATTTTCATAACTATTAAAATTCTGATTAGCATTTTAGTGAAGATGGAAAGACGTTAATTCTATTATTATTATTATTATTATTATTATTATGTTTATAATCCATGTTTAACATTTACACAAATGATCATCAACAGTCAGAAGAGACAGAGGGTTTCATCTATGCGGATGACTTCGCCATCACCGCTCAAGGAAATCTTCTACAAAACAGGAGCTTTTTTGTTGAGTTCCAGGGCCAGATGTTTGTTGTTGGATGAATTATACAATGATAATAATGAGGATAATAATAATAATAATAATAATAATAATAATAATAATAATAATGACAAAAATAATGATAATAATAATAATAATGTTGAATTATCTCTGACTTTTTCTCCAGTTCATCCCGCACCTATCGGGTTTACCTTGGGAAGTACAACCTCGCAGCCAGCGAGTCCGGATCGGTGGCCATTTCCCCCGAAAAAATCATTGTTCACTCCAAGTGGGACTCCAGCAGCGTTTCCAAAGGGTAAGCGATGAGATATAGATATATAATATATATATCATAGTAGAAGGATAGATTGATTGATTGATTGATTGATAGACAAATAGATAGATCAGCAGACAGATCGATTGATAGCTAGACAGATAGATACAGAGAGAGAGAGAGAGAGATCAGCAGTCGGATAGATAGA
>NC_090033.1:19541161-19635084 GCF_037176765.1 Anolis sagrei
CACCGCAGAGTCTTGGTCACTGTTAGCAGAGAGTTCATATCACAGCTTCTGTTAAATAAGCACACTAGAGCCTTGACTTTCATCCAAACTCCTTTGGGGGTCCATTCTTCAGTCATTGCTATATGAATTCGATCCTGTCTCGGCCTTCTCGTCCAGCTACTCAATGCGACAGACTGTCTTCAAGGCAAGCGATTAGTTCCGATTCCGGAATCACTGCAGAGTCTTGGTCACTGTTAGCAGAGAGTTCATATCACAGCTTCTGTTAAATAAGCACTCTAGAGCTTTGGCTTTCATCCAGACTCCCTTAGAGGTCCATTCTTCAGTCATTGCTATATGAATTCGATCCTGTCTCGGCCTTCTCGTCCAGCTGCTCAATGCGACAGACTGTCTTCAAGGCAAGCGATTAGTTCCGATTCCGGAGTTCCGGATTAGTTCCAATTCCAGAGTCTTGGTCACTGTTAGCAGAGAGTTCATCTCACAGCTTCTGTTAAATAAGCACACTAGAGCTCTGGCTTTCATTCTTCAGTCATTGCTATATGAATTCGATCTTGTCTCGGCTTTCTCGTCCAGCTGCTCAATGTGACAGACTGTCTTCAAGGCAAGCGATTAGTTCCGATTCCGGAATCACCGCAGAGTCTTGGTCACTGTTAGCAGAGAGTTCATATCACAGCTTCTGTTAAATAAGCACACTAGAGCTTTGGCTTTCATTTTTCAGTAATTGCTATATGAATTCGATCCTGTCTCGGCCTTCTCGTCCAGCTGCTCAATGCAACAGACTGTCTTCAAGGCAAGCGATTAGTTCCAATTCCGGAGTTCCGGATTAGTTCCAATTCCAGAGTCTTGGTCACTGTTAGCAGAGAGTTCATCTCACAGCTTCTGTTAAATGAGCACACTAGAGCTCTGGCTTTCATCCAAACCCCTTTGGAGGTCCATTCTTCAGTCATTGCTATATGAATTCGATCCTGTCTCGGCCTTCTCCTCCAGCTGCTCAATGCGACAGACTGTCTTCAAGGCAAACGATTAGTTCCAATTCCGGAAATACTGCAGAGTCTTGGTCACCATTAGCAGAGATTTCATATCACAGCCTCTGACCTTGTATAGTAGCTCACCATAGAAACTCTAGGTCCTCCAGGTTGACTCTATATTCTTCACTGTAGGGATCTCTACGTTGCTTGTGGGGGTGGAAAAGAGAGTAAAACACACACAACACCCCTGCTAGGTAGGCACGTGAATTCAGTCCTCTCACATCCTCCTCCAGCTGTGCAAAGGAACAGCCTGTCTCCAAGGCATGCACTTAATTCCAATCCCCTAAAATACTGCAGAGTCTTGGTCACTGTTAGCAGAGAGTTCATATCATAGCCTCTGACTTTGTATAGTAGCTCATTGGTTGAATAAGCCCACTAGAGCTCCGGCTTTCATCCAAACGCCTGAAATGAAAGTGCACAGACAAGAATATTTTTGTCATGGAAAGTACTTTGACCTTTACTCTTCCTGTCCCATCAAGCTCTTGTTGGAAAGGACCTTCTCGCACCGGCAAACTTTGCGCTTAACCACAAACCAACTTCCTATGCAAGCTCGCTAATATAATGACTTGAACTTTGTAAGACCTCTATACTAACATTTCGGTTCAAGATTTTAATTTTTAATATTTCTTAGGCTTATGCCTCCTTCAGAATCTCATCCAAACTTTTATATACCCTCAGGTAAACAAGAATAATTTTTGTCATGGAAAGTCCTTTGACCTTTACTCTTCCTGTCCCATCAACCTCTTGATGGAAAGGACCTTCTCGCACCAGCAAACTTTGCGCTTAACCATAAACCAACTTCCTGTGCAAGCTCACTAATATAACAACTTTTCAAAAAGCCAAAACCTTGAACGTTGTATGACCTCTATACTAACATTTCGGTTCAAGCTTTTAATTTTTAATATTTCTTAGGCTTATGCCTCCTTCAGAATCTCATCCAAACTTTTATATACCCTCAGGTAAACAAGAATATTTTTGACATGGAAAGTACTTTGACCTTTACTCTGCCTGTCCCATCAACCTCTTGATGGAAAGGACCTTCTTGCACCGGCAAACTTTGCGCTTAACCACAAACCAACTTCCTATGCAAGCTCGCTAATATAATGACTTGAACTTTGTATAACCTCTATACTAACATTTCAGTTAAAACTTTTAATTTTTAATATTTCTTAGGCTTATGCCTCCTTCAGAATCTCATCCAAAAGTGAACCAGAGTAAGGATAAAGGCGTTGACTTTTCCTTTTCTACATCTTCAAATGCAGGCAAAAAAAAAAGACAGATTTTCTGGATCACTCGCAGTCTGGCTTTAGGCCTGGGCACAGTACCGAGACAGCTTTGGTCGCCTTGGTGGATGACCTCCGAAGAGAGCTTGACAGGGGGAGTGTGACCCTGTTGGTTCTCTTGGATATCTCAGCGGCTTTTGATACCATCGACTATGGTATCCTTCTGGGAAGGCTCTCTGAGATCGGACTCGAGGGCACAGTTTTACTTCCTGGAGGGCCATTCCCAGATGGTGAAGCTGAGGGACTCCTGCTCGGACCCCTGGCCATTGACCTGTGGGGTCCCGCAAGGTTCTATTCTGTCTCCCATGCTATTTAACATCTACATGAAACCGCTGGGAGAGGTCACCCGGAGTTTCTACACAGATGACACCTGTGACAATGTGTACATTTTATTCCTTTGGTTATGTGTAATTTAAATAGTGGTTTAAGGATGGTAAGTATGTAGGATTGTGTTTTGTTGGAGATGGTGACTTGGCGTTGGCTGAGTTGCCATAGCAACAGGGGCGGAGCCAACTGCCTCTTCATGGGGCACCTGTTTTTGAAAGTCAGTCAGTAAGCTGGTGAGCTACTGGGTAGACTGAGTCTCTGGGTGGAGATTCAGGGAATGTGTCTGTAGCCGGTGTGCTATTGGGAAGACTGAGTCTCTGGGTGGAGATTCAGGGAATGTGTCTGTAGCCGGTGTGCTATAGGGAAGACTGAGTCTCTGGGTGGAGATTCAGGGAATGTGTCTGTAGCCGGTGTGCTATAGGGAAGACTGAGTCTCTGGGTGGAGATTCAGGGAATGTGTCTGTAGCCGGTGTGCTATAGGGAAGACTGAGTCTCTGGGTGGAGATTCAGGGAATGTGTCTGTAGCCGGTGTGCTATAGGGAAGACTGAGTCTCTGGGTGGAGATTCAGGGAATGTGTCTGTAGCCGGTGTGCTATAGGGAAGACTGAGTCTCTGGGTGGAGATTCAGGGATTGTGTCTGTAGCCGGTGTGCTATAGGGAAGACTGAGTCTCTGGGTGGAGATTCAGGGAATGTGTCTGTAGCCGGTGTGCTATAGGGAAGACTGAGTCTCTGGGTGGAGATTCAGGGAATGTGTCTGTAGCCGGTGTGCTATAGGGAAGACTGAGTCTCTGGGTGGAGATTCAGGAATGTGTCTGTAGCCGGTGTGCTATAGGGAAGACTGAGTCTCTGGGTGGAGATTCAGGGAATGTGTCTGTAGCCGGTGTGCTATAGAGAAGACTGAGTCTCTGGGTGGAGATTCAGGGAATGTGTCTGTAGCCGGTGTGCTATAGGGAAGACTGAGTCTCTGGGTGGAGATTCAGGGAATGTGTCTGTAGCCGGTGTGCTATAGGGAAGACTGAGTCTCTGGTGGAGATTCAGGGAATGTGTCTGTAGCCGGTGTGCTATAGGGAAGACTGAGTCTCTGGTGGAGATTCAGGGAATGTGTCTGTAGCCGGTGTGCTATAGGGAAGACTGAGTCTCTGGGTGGAGATTCAGGGAATGTGTCTGTAGCCGGTGTGCTATAGGGAAGACTGAGTCTCTGGGTGGAGATTCAGGGAATGTGTCTGTAGCCGGTGTGCTATAGGGAAGACTGAGTCTCTGGGTGGAGATTCAGGGAATGTGTCTGTAGCCGGTGTGCTATAGGGAAGACTGAGTCTCTGGGTGGAGATTCAGGGAATGTGTCTGTAGCCGGTGTGCTATAGGGAAGACTGAGTCTCTGGTGGAGATTCAGGAATAAATGTGTCTGTAGCCGGTGTGCTATAGGGAAGACTGAGTCTCTGGGTGGAGATTCAGGGAATGTGTCTGTAGCCAGTGTGCTATAGGGAATTCTGTTAAATAAGCCTTTTAGCTTATTTGTTATATTAGGACAATTGATCAGAAGGGTTACATCTGCTTCTAGAAACTTCTTGAAGACTGTGCCTGAGATTACTCATGAAACCTTTCTAATGTAACCAATCAAGATTTGTGCCTCTTGTGAAGAAACAGTTAAACATGTTTTACTCCTGTTAAAATAAACTTGTTACTGTTTTCCTCAAGCCTTGCCTGATACAGTTTCTCCTAAGTTGAACAGCCTGCAATAGTAAAGTCAAGCCAGGGATGGTAAATGCTATGCTATCAAATGAATAAAGCCTTCTGTAATTAATAGTCCCTTTATAAAATAGCTCTTAAGCTGATATTGATAGTTGCCCGGCTTCCCTCACAGATTAGGTGGCAGTAAGCTTCAACCACACGCTCCTTCACAACACCCAACTCCGACTCCAGAACACGAACTTCATTTGGGGGTCACCACATTAGAAAAGTTGAGAACCACTGCTCTAACCACTATTCCTTTTTGCAGGGCGATTCCGGGGGTCCCCTTAATTGCCAGACCTCCAGCGGGAAGTGGGAAGTCCACGGCGTGGTCAGCTTTGGGTCCGCACTTGGCTGCAACTATTACCGCAAGCCCTCCGTCTTCACCCGGGTCTCCGCTTTCAACGACTGGATCGATAAGGTGAGCGATGGCAGGCTCTGGGGTCGTTCCTCCTCAAGATACGTTCCATTGAGAGGAATATAGTGTCAATCCTCACCTTTGTTTCCCTGCTGCAGGTGATGGCGTCGTATTGAAGCGACACGTGCAAAAACCAACCAGGAAATCCCATCCAATCAGCGGCGGGAATGGAACAAACCCTGTAATAAACATGTTAATAATAATGCAATCCTTCCCCAACTTCTGAGGGAGTATGTTTGGGATTTGTAGGCTTCATTGGGCTTTTATTGTCTCATTTGGAATGGAAACACATGCACACATACCCAAAAAACCTCAATCATCATGGATGATTAACAATCTATATATATAAATCTGTAAGGGGCGTCCAACGGGACAGCAAAACTCAAAAACCCCCCAACGAAAATTAACCAAAATTCCCATGCACATACCTCAACCCACAAGGTACAAACAAATCAAATCAAAATAAAAAACAACACAACAACAGACTCACAAAAGGGCAAAACAACTGAGCATGTGCAATGGCGCAAAGTCACCGGCGCGCACACATGGCCAAATGGCCAACGCACCCTCTGCACCTCCCTCCCCCCTTCATTGAAGCCCCGCCCACACCCACCAACGCCCCGCCCCTACACCACTCCTCCTCCTCCCACCCCCCTCTGCCAAAGCCCCACCCACACCCACCGACACCCCGCCCCTGCACTCCTCCTCCTCCTCCTCCCACCCCCCTCTGCTGAAGCCCCACCCACACCCACCAACACCCCGCCCCTGCACTCCTCCTCCCACCCCCCTCTGCTGAAGCCCCGCCCACACCCACCGACGCCCTGCCCATGCATTTCTCATCCTCCTCCCACCCCCCTCCGCCAAAGCCCCGCCCATACCCACCGACACCCCGCCCATGCACTCCTCCTCCTCCTCCCACCCCCCTCCGCCAAAACCCCGCCCACACCCACCGACGCCCCGCCCATGCATTCCTCATCCTCCTCCCACCCCCCTCTGCCAAAGCCCCGCCCACACCCACCGACGCCCTGCCCCCGCACTCCTCCTCCCCCTCCTCCCACCCCCCTCTTCCGAAGCCCCGCCCACACCCACCGACGTCCCGCCCATGCACTCCTCCCCCTCCTCCCACCCCCCTCTGCCGAAGCCCCGCCCACACCCACTGACGCCCCGCCCATGCATTCCTCATCCTCCTCCCACCCCCCTCCGTTGAAGCTCCTGGGATTTATAGTTTACCTATAATCAAAGCATTCTGAACTCCACCAATGACGGAATTAAACCAAACGTGGCACACAGGACTCCCATGACCCAACAGAAAGCACGAGAAGGGTTTGATACGCATTGGGAAGGAAGAAAGGAAGGAGGGAAGGCAGGGAAGAGGTAAAGAAGGAAGGAGAAAAGGAAATAAAAAGTGAAAGAAGGAAACATGGAGGGCAGAAAGGAGGCAAAGGAAGAAAGGGGGAGGGAATGAAGGAAAGAGAGAAGGTTGAAACCAAGGAGCAAAAGAAGGAAACGAAGAAAGAAAGAGGTAGAGAAGGAAGAAAGGAGAGAAAGGGGGAGGAAAAGGGGGAAGGAATAGGTAGGCACCTCTCTTTCATAACACTCCAGATATCTACCTCTACTTTGAAAAGATTTACTATAGGCTACAGCAACGCGTGGCAGGGCACAGCTAGTATATATATATATATATATATATATATATATATATATATATATATAAATGCTCTGTGCGCAATCTATATATATAAAAATGTTCTGGGCGTCATTAGGACCTTAAAAACAAAAGAACCAAATGAACGAAATCACACCAAATTTGGCAACAAAACGTCTCACAACACAGGGAGTGACCATCACTCCAAAAATTATGATTTTGTCATCTGGGAGTTGTAGTTGCTGGGATTTATATCTATATATATAAAATTGCTCAGGGCGTCGTTCGTACCTTAAAAACAAAAGAACCAATGAACGAAATCACACCACATTTGGCAACAAAACGTCTCACAACACTAGGAGTGACCAGCACTCAAAACATTATGATTTTGTCATTTGGGAGTTGTAGTTGCTGGGATTTATATCTATATATATAAAATTGCTCAGGGCGTCATTCGTACCTTAAAAACAAAAGAACCAATGAACGAAATCACACCACATTTGGCAACAAAACGTCTCACAACACGTTTTGTTGCCAAATGACAAAATTATGATTTTGTCATTTGGGAGTTGTAGTTGCTGGAATTTATAGTTCACCTACAATCAAAGAGCATTCTGAACCCCACTAGCGATAGAATCGAACCGAACTTGGTGCACAGTTCTCCCATGAGGAACAGAAAATACTGGAAGGGTTTGGTGGGCAGTGTCCTTTGGTTTTGGAGTTGTAGTTCACCTACATCTAGAGAGCACCATAGACTCAAACAATGATGGATCTGGACCAAACCTGGTACGAATATTCCATATACCCAAATATGAACACAGATGGAGTTTGGAGGAAATAGACCTTGACATTTGGGAGTTGTAGTTACTGGGATGTATAGTTCACCTACAATCAAAGAGCATTCTGAACCCCACCAATGATGGAATTGGATCAAACGTGGCACACAGAACCCCCATGACCAACATCCAGTCCAACTTCCTTCACCGGGGCAAGAAAACGCAATCAAAGCCCTCCTGACAGAGAGCCATCCAGCCATAGATATAGATAGATAGATATTATTCACACACAGAGAGATATAGTATCATAATAATAATTCTTTATTGATATCCCGCTCCCCTCTCCCCAAGGGGACTCGGGGCGGCTCACAACAAGAGGAAACAATGTACATAATATCAATTACACATACAATCCAAAAATGTTTACATCAAAACAAAACAAATCTGAAAAAAAGACGAATCACAATACATAGAAGAAAAAAATAAATTAACACACCTGGGATCAACCCACGCTGAAACAGCAAGTCCGATCGCGTAGAAACACGACCAATATTGCATAGAAATATCGGATAGGTGTGAAAAATGTATTTTGATGACGTTTCATTCCGTTTTCTTATACTTACGCGACACTTGCATTTATAGAAGGGCGTTTTTCTCTGCTTAAAAATAGAGAATTAAACCCAAGTAAACAGAAGGGTTATGGGCCCAGGACGGGCAATTCTTACAGCAATTTTGTATTAATTAACATGAATTGAAATGGTGGAAACATATTGAGGTCTCAAAGAGAAGAACAACCCCGTTCAACCAGGAAGGAAGGCACAGTCAAATCCCTCCCAATAGATGGCCATCCTGGTTCAAGTAAAAAAAACCTCCAAAGAGGTGCGATCACTACAGAAATGGAAGCGCTGGTGCTGTTCAGGTGTAAGGATTGCGGTCGATTCTATAATTTGCTGGTAGGCTTGAAGTCATGTCGTGATTGGTGGGGACGAGGGACAGGGCCTTTTCGGTGGTGGCCCCCCCGACTCTGTAACTCACTTCCCAAGGACATCAGGCATGCCCAACACTGGCAGTCTTTAGGAGGAGCCTGAAAACGTGGTTGTTCCCAGAATAAGGAGAACTCTCAGCAATATGTCCTCACAATGCACTTGAATACTGACTTACGATGGATTGTTGTTCCCTCGTTTCTCTCCGAAAAATCCTATCGTAGTTATATTTTACCTTGTTCACGTCAGCATATTTTCAATTTTGATTATTATTATTAGTAGTAGTAGTACAAATGGACGCAACGTCATACGACACTCTGGAATGCAGGAGGTGTGGACTAGTGCTGATAACAGTTGAAGTGTTCGCGATGTTACGATCTATAATTTGGATTCTATAATTTGCTGATAGATTTCCAGTCATGACCACAACGGTGGATTCTATAATTTGCTGATAGACTTTGAGTCATGACCACAACAGTGGATTCTATAATTTGCTGATAGACTTTGAGTCATGACCATAACGGTGGATTCTATAATTTACTGATAGACTTCCAGTCATGACCACAACGGTGGATTCTATAATTTACTGATAGACTTCCAGTCATGACCACTATGGTGGATTCTATAATTTGCTGATAGACTTGAAGTCATGACTCTATAGTAGATTCTCTAATTTGCTGATAGACTTGCAGTTTCTCAAGTCGCTCCTGACACAACAAAAAGAAATATATAAAGATTATATGAAAAGTATTATTGTGCATTGTACGAAACTCTACTAAGGGGTCAGTTCAACTTCCCGTTCGCAAATGAAACTGAAGGACCGTTTTGAAAAAGCTTAGAAAATCTGGAAGAGTAAAATCGGGGAGGTGGATAACGGCAGTTCCAAAGGCGGCCACTAGATGGCACCAAAGCCACCCTTTCGCGCTATTCCTCGATATGGCAGGATAGAAATCCAATATGGAAGGCACGTTTATCGGGCCGTAAAGAAGAACCGCTTCCGGAGGAAGTTGAAACAGCCGGGCATTTGCTTGAAGGTCCCTTTGGCCGAGACAGCATTGGCAACCTGGGTCAAAAGAAAGAGATCGAAGTTAGAATGACAACGATATCCTCGGATGCGTGATTTAGTAAATGATTCAATTTAGTAAATGTTTCTTTCCACTTCCTCCTTCTTTGGAGAAATATAAGGAAGCGGAACATTATAATTGGGGATGTGGTTCAGGACCCAAAATGTTTCTTTCTCAAACGGCCATAAAGACCAATAGGAAAACTCCCTGGTTGGTTATGGATCTGAAAGGAGCCCAACTTTAAGGAGGCAGCGTATAACCCAACCTATCCCGCAGCTGGCCACCAAATATAAAGAATCAGGGTAGGGGTATATCACATCGTACCGGCTGATACCAAGGACGTTATATGCTATTATAAATCTCGCCGCTATACCACCACGATAAAGTAATGAGGGGGGAATCCCACTTATTGATCTAACACCAAATATCAATGTATATCACACTACTGGACAATAGTACGGTAGCGAGATGATGTTAGAGGTGTGTACTGGTAGAGTGAACACTGGTTCAATCTTCCTTTGGTTGAATGCTGCCACCACCCAAGATGTCTATTGGGTGGTGGCAGCGTTTCTGAGGTAATCTCTTCCCTTCCCTGCCAACACAGCTCCCCCTTAGCTTCCAAAAATATGACTGCTTGAATAAGAGACCTTTCTGTGGTATTAGGATGTTAAACTGACTAGAAATCCTACTCAAGGACAACCCATGGAATGAAGTAACGATAAAGCAGTGTTTCTCAACCTGGGGGTCGGGACCCCTGAAGGGGTCGCAAGGGGGTGTCAAAGGGGTCACTGAAGACCATCAGAAAACACAGTATTTTCTATTGGTCATGGGGGTTCTGTGTAGAAAGTTTGGCCCAGTTCTATTGTTGGTGGGGTTCAGAACGCTCTGATTGTAGGCAAACTATAAATCCAAGCAACTACAACTCCTAAATGTCAAGGTCTATTTCCCCCAAATTCCATCTGTGTTCATATTTGGGCATATGGAATATTTGTGCCAAGTTTGGTCCAGATCCATCCTTGTTTGAGTCCAGAGGGATGTAGGTGAACTACAACTCCAAAACCAAAAGACACTGTCCACCAAACCCTTCCAGTATTTTCTGTTGGTCATGGGAGAACTGTGTGCCAAGTTTGGTTCAATTCCATCATGGTGGGGTTCAGAATGGTCTTTGATCGTAGGTGAACTATAAATCCCAGCAACCACAACTCCCAAATGACAAACTCAATTTTTTGAGTGATGGTCACTCCTTGGGTTAGTAGGTGCCTTGTGTCCAAATTTGGTGTCAATTCGTCCTGTGGTTTTTGAGTTTTGTTAAACGAACATTACATTTTTATTTATATAGATTATTATTATTATTATTATTATTATTATTATTACTAGCTGTACCCACCATGCGTTGCTGTGGCCAACTTTACCTTCCTCTTTCTCTCCTTCCTTAGCTTCCTCTTTCCAGAACGCTCTTTGATTGTAGGTGAACTATACATCCCAGTAACTACAACTCCCAAATGTCAAGGTCTATTTCCCCCAAACTCCATCCGTGTTCATATTTGGGCGTATTGAGTGCTTGTGCCAAGTTTGGTCCAGATCCATCATTGTTTGAATCCACTGTGCTTTCTGGATGTAGGTGAACTACAACTCCCAAACTCAAGGTCAATGGCCACCAAACCCTTCCAGTATTTTCTGTTGGCCGTGGGAGTCCTGTGTGCCAAGTTTGGTTCAATTCCATTGTCAGTGGAGATCAGAATGCTCTTTGATTGTAGGCGAACTATAAATCCCAGCAACTACAACTCCCAAATTACAAAATCAATCCCCTCCCAAGCCAAACAGACAACAGACTTCTTTTAAGAGGCACAAGCACTTGTCTTGTTACTATAGTACAATATCTTAATGGTTACTCAAACAAATCCCTCACTCTACTTCAGCGAAATAGCAATGAGTTTCCGACTAACCTAACTCACGCTGTCTTCAGAGCAATTAGCTAACTCTCACCAGAGTCCTTTACAGCTAATTTACTCCAACTAGAGAGCAAACCCCTTGTATTGTCACCCACAAGTAATCAGGAGGCTACTTGACCCTTCTTGCCAATTATGTAGCCCTGCCTGACACAAGCGCTCTCTCAGAAAAATCTAATCTCAAAAACCCGACTTCTTCCTTCAGTTCCCGAATCCCAATAACTCTTCTCTCTCAGAAGCTGAAACTTTTTTCCCCTCCCAAGACTTGGCTCCTCCCATCTGCTCTCGCCAATCCCAGGAGACCTCAAACTCCTCCCCTCTTCTGTCTATCCTGTTGCAACCCAGAGCAGGAAACGAGACCCTAAGACCCCAATCCACCACACTTGACCGTGAGAAAAAACAATCCCTTTTTATTGATGAAAAATGGTTACAAAATAGAGGATAATGCAAAGTCAAAAAGCCACAGTAAAAATCAGCAATCATAAACCCATGAACTGGATCAAAAACCAAAAGCAACACTGTAAAATCCTGGAACCTGTTAGCAACCCACTAACCGTACTTGGAGCACTAGAAGCCTCTTGGGACAAAGGCCACGGGATACGGGAGATCTGCCAAGGTAATGCCTCAGTCTAAAACGATGCCTGATCTAAAGAGTCAACCCGGCGGGAGGCACTTAAAGCTGAGGAAACTGTTTCGTGACACGCCTCCAGGCTTTGAAGCCCTTGTTTCTTTTTCTTTTAATCTGGTTGACCTTCGCAGACTCTGCGATTCACCCCTGTTTTGCCAAATCTGTCCTCTTCTATCCTCATTAAGGATCCCAGGTGTTAGCTTCTCTGGAGAGCTATCACCGCTTGGCTCCGAAACATTCTCATGAGAATGTGTACTTTCATTTTCCAAGCCTGCAGGAGTTTCTTCTACACTGACCTCAGAATCAACATTTTCATTAGCATCAGGAAATACATTTTCAGCAGCGTCAGGAAATACAATCAGAGAAGCAGGTTCAGGTTCACAACCAGGCTGAACCCCAACATATCCACTCTCAAGATGGCTGCTTCCCTGGCTTACACTCCCAAAATGGAGGTTTGCCTTACTGTTATCCCAGGCTTCTACTCCGGCCTACTAGGTTAAGAGTCATTACACAGCACTTACTCGGAGAAGCATATCGAGCAGGTCTTCCGAATGGGCAAACTGCTCCAGGACTTGGTCCAGGCTTTCAATATACCAGGAGCCGGTCAACCTATCCCTCCAGGACACGAACCCTGAAAGAACAAGGATAGACCCCCCCCCCAAATTAAATATATTATTTATTTATTTATTTATTTTCGGCAACTCAAGGTAGTCAACAAGTAATATACATAATATCAAAATGCACATGAAAAATTAAATACAATATAAAACCACAACAGAAATAATAAGCAACAGCCAGGAGATAGGTGTTTTTAAAGTCTCTTCCTCAGTCCCCTTTCTCCTCCTGAGGTGGCAGGCAGATGTAGTAAGCAACAGCCAGGAGACTGGTGTTTTTAAAGACTCTTCCTCAGACCCCTTCCTCTTCTTCGCTGGCTTGGGAGAGGGAGAGTAGCAGCAGGATTTCCTCCTTCTCCTCCTGAGGTGGCAGGCAGATGTATATAAGCAACAGCCAGGAGACTGATGTTTTTAAAGTCTCCTCCTCAGTCCCCTTCCTCCTCTTCGCTGGCTTGGGAGGGGGAGAGTAGCAGTAGGATTTAATCCTTCTCCTCCTGAGGTGGCAGGCAGATGTATATAAGCAACAGCCAGGAGACTGGTGTTTTTAAAGTCTCTTCTTCAGTCCCCTTCCTCCTCTTCACTGGCTTGGGAAGGGGAGAATAGTAGAAAGATTTCCTCTTTCTCCTCCTGAGGTGGCAGGAAGATGTATATAAGCAACAGCCAGGAGACTGGTGTTTTTAAAGACTCTTCCTCAGTCCCCTTCCTCCTCTTTGCTGGCTTGGGAGGGGGAGAGTAGCAGCAGGATTTTCTCTTTCTCCTCCTGAGGTGGCAGGCAGATGTATATAAGCAACAGCCAGGAGACAGGTGTTTTTAAAGTCTCTTCCTCAGTCCCCTTCCTCCTCTTCCAGGCTTGGGAGGGGGAGAGTAGCAGCAGGATTTCCTCTTTCTCTTCCTGAGGTGGCAGGCAGATGTATATAAGCAACAGCCAGGAGACTGGTGTTTTTAAAGTCTCTTCCTCAGTCCCCTTCGCTGGCTTGGGAGGGGGAGAGTAGCAGCACGATTTCCTCCTTCTCCTCCTGAGGTGGCAGGCAGATGTATATAAGCAACAGCCAGGAGACTGGTGTTTTTAAAGACTCTTCCTCAGTCCCCTTCCTCCTCTCAGCTGGCTTGGGAGGGGGAGAGTAGCAGCAAGATTTCCTCCTTCTCCTCCTGAGGTGGCAGGCAGATGTATATAAGCAACAGCCAGGAGACTGGTGTTTTTAAAGACTCTTCCTCAGTCCCCTTCCTCCTCTCAGCTGGCTTGGGAGGGGGAGAGTAGCAGCAAGATTTCCTCCTTCTCCTCCTGAGGTGGCAGGGAGATGTATATAAGCAACAGCAAGGAGATAGGTGTTTTTAAAGACTCTTCCTCAGTCCCCTTCCTCCTCTTAGCTGGCTTGGGGAGGGGGAGAGTAGCAGCAAGATTTCCTCCTTCTCCTCCTGAGGTGGCAGGCAGATGTATATAAGCAACAGCCAGGAGACTGGTGTTTTTAAAGACTCTTCCTCAGTCCCCTTCCTCCTCTCCGCTGGCTTGGGAGGGGGAGAGTAGCAGCAAGATTTCCTCCTTCTCCTCCTGAGGTGGCAGGGAGATGTATATAAGCAACAGCAAGGAGACAGGTGTTTTTAAAGACTCTTCCTCAGTCCCCTTCCTCCTCTTAGCTGGCTTGGGGAGGGGGAGAGTAGCAGCAGGATTTCCTCCTTCTCCTCCTGAGGTGGCAGGCAGATGTATATAAAGTCTTTTCCACAGTCCCCTTTCTCCTCTCAGCTCTGTGGAGGGCGGGCGGGGAGCAGCAGGATTTCCTCCTTCTCCTCCTGAGGTGGCAGGCAGATGCAGTAAGCAACAATAGAGTCAGACTGGATGGTTTCTGGGGTCCCAACTCTAGGATTCTATGATATACTTGTCATATATATATATAGTCGCCCTCGGGCTGAGAGGGGCGGTCAATAAATGCAAGAAATAATAATAATAATAATAATAATATATACACGCACCTATCAATCTATCTGTAAAACTCACTCATAGCTATGGCTGGATGGCCATCTGTTGGGAGGGATCATACTAACCTGGAAACGTGGAATAAGACACCAACATGTCGCTGGGGGTCGGCAAGCTTGCAACAGCGTCTGGTTCGTCAGCATTGCCTGGTTGGATTCGAAAAGGCATCGCATCGGATTCAACACTTGCCGGGTCATTAAAGGGCGGGTCCAGATCCACTTGGAAGCCGCGGTCCTTCTCCTCTAGGAAAAGAAAGACACAAAATTATTATAATATTATAATGTATCATTATATATTATTATGTTATATTTTATAATATTATATTATTATTAATTTTATAAAACATAATAATATATAATAAAACAATATAATATTATAAAATATAATTATAGTAATAAATGATAATATTAAAATATTACTATAAAATATATATTATTATTAATATATGGATATATAATATATTACATTATTAACAAAGAACAATATTAGCATTGTATATTACTATATACATATATCCAATATATATTTATTATTATATAATACATACTTATAATACTAAGAATATATTATTATATTATATTATAATACACAAAAATATAACATGGATAACTCAGGAAAGGGGCAACAAGTCATCATCCAATGGAGAGGTCTAATAGGAAAGAAACCAAATTGTCATTCCATTGACTGGATTCTAGAGATATAGGTCATCAATGACATTACCTATACCATCAGCATCATTACAGATGATAACGGCATCGTCAAAGACATTATCACTGTCGTCAACAATATCACCAGTGACATCATCTACGTCATCCACATAATCGACATCACCATCAACAAGATGGATGTTTGGTTTGAGTGTTTAGTAGCATCAGAGATATGGAGAGAGATATGGTTGAACGTCAGGGGAAACACAATGATGCTCGGCCAAAGTTCTCAAAGGCTGCTGCCCGTAAAACATGTGCGTACCTCCTCCGCATGCCTGGATGAAGAAGATCTTGGGTTTCCCCCTGAGGCTGGGGCAATGGGACCCATCGAAGAAGCTGACAATCTTCTCCACCGAAAGACGGTGGCCGTCTGTGCCGTAAATGCCGCCCGGGAACTGGATGTGGCTTGTCTGGAACGGACACAAGATGGAAAGCAGAAGCCACAAATCAATGCATGGATAATACAGTTATATATGGGGACCATGAGAACATCTAAGAAGGTCCCCAGTGTTGGGGTGGGAACAGGTAAGAAGTCCGCACATTGGTGGAGATAACTCAAAGTCGTGATTTTCCAACCTGGCAGCCATGAGAAAGGATGACCACAAGGCAGCAGTCCATTGAGCTGTGGTCGCGCCTGGCCAGGCTCTGTAACTCCACCACGATGGCCTAGAGGGGATTTCCAAAAGCCATGCGTTAAAAAAGTCAATGAACAATGAGTGTTCAATAGCATAGGATGATAACAGATTTGTCAATGATGTCAACAACATCATCAATTTCAATGATATTATCTATGTGGCAGTCGTTAGGGGAAAAATAAAATAATACTCATAATTTAGAATAAAAAGATTCTTACCTGAATTCTGAGAAGACCAGCGTGAGGAAGATTTTGCAAATTAAGGGAAAACAAGCCAACAGATGGGATGGATCGATAGAGAGGTCAAGATGACTGATCAAAGGTACATGTTTATACAAGCCGAATGTTTACTCTAGTTGAATGTTGACCACCAAAGAACTGGTAGCACATAGAAATCAATATATATCGATCCAAGACTTAGAACATCTAAGGTCATATGGTGAGAGAGCGCCATCTCCTGACTATTTGATGTAAATAGCAGGTAATTTCAGAAACGTTTTATTTAAAAGAAAATTCCCGGGGAACTAAGTTATTAACAGAGTAATTACGGCAGAATTAATGAAGAGATTGCCTTGATCAACTTTTATGTTAAAAACATATATAAAGTTATAGTTCATTTAAGAGATCTAAGAATTAAGAAACAATGGAACATGTCATCTGGGGATAAGGGGTAAAGTTGAAAAGTTATATAAGTGAGCAGATGTTTGGGGTCATGATGGTCTTGCCAGAAAGATGTCCTTGGCAACTACATATGAAAATTCCTGTTAATTATTGTATTGTGTAAATGTCAGAGTTGTTCTACGCATGTGCAAAACTAGCAATTCCATGCTATAAAAGCTGGACTAAATGTGACATCAGGTGTGCATCAGCCCTTGGTTATGCTGATCATCCTTACTCCGGAGTATGAATAAATGCCTGGAACCCTGCCAAGCTGTTTCTCAATCTTCTTCCTTCTCCAAGAGGTACTCAATGAAACCTGGTAAATATATTGCTCTGCTGCACCTACATCATCAACATGATCAACATCATCATCAACAAGATGGTTGTTTGGTTTGAGTGTTCAGTAGCGTAGAACACTCAAAATGACAATGGTCAACATCATCAATTTCACCGATGACATTACCTACATCATCAACATGATCAACATCATCATCAAGAAGATGGTTGTTTGGTTTGAGTGTATGTTGGAAAAAATGTTGATGATGTTACTATCATACTTGATAGTGTTGGTGATGATTCTGATCATGTTGATGATGTAGGTAATGCCATTGGTGAGATAGTTGACGACTAATTGATACTATCAAAGATGATAGCAGCAGCATCAATGATGTTATCAACATTGTCGTCATCAACAATATCATCAATGACAAAGATGATACCATCAGCATCATTACAGATGATAACGGCATCGTCAAAGACGTTATCACTGTCGTCAACAATATCACCAGTGACATTATCTACGTCATCAACATGATCAACATCATCATCAACAAGATGGATGTTTGGTTTGAGTGTTCAGTAGCGTAGAACACTCAAAATGACAATTGTCAACATCATCAACAATTTCACCGATGACATTACCTCCATCATCAACATGATCAACATCATCATCAAGAAGATGGTTGTTTGGTTTGAGTGTTCAATAGCGTAGAACACTCAAAATGACAATGGTCAACATCATCAATTTCATCGATGACATTACCTACATCATCAACATGGTCAACATCATCATCAAGAAGATGGTGTATACATATATATTGATTCGCAGTTCAGTCTTCTTTTGTAACTCTCCGGCTACAGACGACTGATTCACAGATCAGTCCTCTATTGTAACTCTCTGGCTACGGATTTACAGATCAGTCCTCTCCTGTAACTCTCCGGCTACGGACTACGGATTCACAGATCAGTCCTCTTCTTTAACTCTCCGGCTACGGACTACGGATTCACAGATCAGTCCTCTTCTTTAACTCTCCGGCTACGGACTACGGATTCACAGATCAGTCCTCTTCTGTAACTCTCCGGCTACAGACTACGGATTCACAGATCAGTCCTCTTCTTTAACTCTCCGGCTACGGACTACGGATTCACAGATCAGTCCTCTTCTTTAACTCTCTGGCTACGGACTACGGATTCACAGATCAGTCCTCTTCTTTAACTCTCCGGCTACGGACTACGGATTCACAGATCAGTCCTCTTCTGTAACTCTCCGGCTACAGACTACGGATTCACAGATCAGTCCTCTTCTTTAACTCTCCGGCTACGGACTACGGATTCACAGATCAGTCCTCTTTTGTAACTCTCCGGCTACGGACTACGGATTCACAGATCAGTCCTCTTCTGTAACTCTCTGGCTACGGACTACGGATTCACAGATCAGTCCTCTTCTTTAACTCTCCGGCTACGGACTACGGATTCACAGATCAGTCCTCTTCTTTAACTCTCCGGCTACAGACTACGGATTCACAGATCAGTTCTCTTCTTTAACTCTCCGGCTACGGACTACGGATTCACAGATCAGTCCCCTTTTGTAACTCTCCGGCTACGGACTACGGATTCACAGATCAGTCCCCTTTTGTAACTCTCCGGCTACGGACTACGGATTCACAGATCAGTCCTCTTTTGTAACTCTCCGGCTATGGACTACGGATTCACAGATCAGTCCTCTTCTGTAACTCTCCGGCTACAGACTACGGATTCACAAATCAGTCCTCTTCTTTAACTCTCCGGCTACGGACTACGGATTCACAGATCAGTCCTCTTCTTTAACTCTCCGGCTACGGACTACGGATTCACAGATCAGTCCTCTTTTGTAACTCTCCGGCTACGGACTACGGATTCACAGATCAGTCCTCTTCTGTAACTCTCCGGCTACGGACTACGGATTCACAGATCAGTCCTCTTCTTTAACTCTCCGGCTACAGACTACGGATTCACAGATCAGTCCTCTTCTTTAACTCTCCGGCTACGGACTACGGATTCACAGATCAGTCCTCTTCTTTAACTCTCCGGCTACGGACTACGGATTCACAGATCAGTCCTCTTTTGTAACTCTCCGGCTACGGACTACGGATTCACAGATCAGTCCTCTTCTGTAACTCTCCGGCTACGGACTACGGATTCACAGATCAGTCCTCTTCTTTAACTCTCCGGCTACGGACTACGGATTCACAGATCAGTCCTCTTCTTTAACTCTCCGGCTACGGACTACGGATTCACAGATCAGTCCCCTTTTGTAACTCTCCGGCTACGGACTACGGATTCACAGATCAGTCCTCTTTTGTAACTCTCCGGCTACGGACTACGGATTCACAGATCAGTCCTCTTCTTTAACTCTCCGGCTACGGACTACGGATTCACAGATCAGTCCTCTTCTGTAACTCTCCGGCTACAGACTACGGATTTACAGATCAGTCCTCTTCTGTAACTCTCCGGCTACGGACTACAGATTCACAGATCAGTCCTCTCCTGTAACTCTCCGGCTACGGACTACGGATTCACAGATCAGTCCTCTCCTGTAACTCTCCGGCTACGGACTGACAACTTTTAAAAAGCTGCGCTGCCAAGTGGCAGTTGGCAGTTGGCTCCGCCCCCGTTGCTATGGCAACTCAGCTCAAGGCAAGCCAAGCCAGTTACCATCCCTAATAAAATACAATTCTACATACTTACCATTACTAACTATTGTCTAAACAATACATGACTATAGGAATAAAATTACACATCATCACAGTGTACTATATACATTTATGTATATGTGTGTGTGTACTATATATATATACACATACATACATACATACATGCACACATATACATAAATGTATTGGATGACATTTATATATGTATATATTTATAATCCAGGAACAACAATGTTATCAGATACGTTGCGGGCCAGAGAATGTTCTGAACCTGGAACTCGTCAAAGTGCGGAACCTTCATTTGGTGCTCAACCTAGGATTGTGTTTTTCCGTGAGCCAGGTCTGTGCTCACCTCAGCCGGGAGATCCCGCCGGGTCAAGACCTTGAAACACAAAGACTTGAAGCGCTCCTCCATCCGCTTGCAATCCAGGTCAGATCCAGAGCGCCGGCCAAGTCGGGAGGCCTCGCTGAAGTTGACGTTGTTGATGATGAGGCAGTAGCCGCAAGGGTCGTTTGTGAGGAGATACGCCTGAGTGCGGACGTGAGAGAGGAGGAATCAGAAAGACTGGGTGCATCTACACTGCGGAATTACCGCAGTTCGATACTGCTTTAACTGCTGTGGCTCAATGTGCAGAATAATAACGATATATAATATAATATTTTTATAATATAATATAATATAATATTAATAGTTAAGAGAATAATATATTTTATAATATAATCTATATATATAAAATGGAAAAGGGCGTCGTAGGGGGCCACAAAACGCGAAAACCCCCGGACGAAAAAACACCAAACTTGGCTGACGCATACCTCAAACCACAAGGTATGCACAACACTCATCACAACACAAAAAAACATTACAACAAACTCACCATCACAAAAAGAAACAGAGCATGAGCAAAGACGTCCCGGCGCGAGCCGCCCAGCGCGCACACATGGCTGGACCATGCCCCCTCCGCGCATACGCCATCCTTCCCTCCTCCCCCTCCCCCTCCGCCCACACCCCCTCCGACAAAGCCATGCCCCCGCCCACCAATGCCCCGCCCCTACGCCATCCTTCCCTCCTCCTCTTCCCCCACCCATGCCCCCTCCAACAAAGCCACGCCCCCACCCACCGCCACCCCGCCCCTACGCCATCCTTCCCTCCTCCTCCTCCCCCACCCATGCCCCCTCCGACAAAGCCACGCCCCCACCCACCACCACCCCGCCCCTACGCCATTCTTCCCTCCTCCTCCTCCCCCACCCATGCCCCCTCCGACACCCACCACCACCCCGCCCCTACGCCATCCTTCCCTCCTCCTCCTCCCCCACCCATGCCCCCTCCGACAAAGCCACGCCCCCACCCATACGCCATCCTTCCCTCCTCCCCCTCCCCCTCCACACACGCCCCCTCTGAGACAGCCACACCCCCACCCTCCGCCGCCCCGACCCTACCTGCCCATACACCATCCTTCTTTCCTCCTCCTCCACCGTCCACGCCCCCTCCAAGAAAGCCACGCCCCCTCCCTTCGCCGCCCTGCCCCTTCCCGTACTGACGCAATCCTTCCCTCCTGCCCCTCCTCCTCTGCTGGCCACGCCCCTTCCCAGGAAACCACGCCCCCTCCAATCCCCGCCCCGTCCCTTCCCGCCATGACCCAATCCATCCCTCATCCCCATCCCCCTCCACCGAAGGAAGGAATGAGGTAGAAAAGGAGGAAAAGAGAGAAAGAGGGAGGGAAAGAAAGAAGGAAGGAAGGAATGAGGTAGAAAAGGAAGAGAGAGAAAGAGGGAGGGAAAGAAAAAGCGGGGAGGAAGGAAAGTTAGAGAACGAAAGAAGGAGAGAAGGAAAGAAAATAGGGAAAGAAGGAAGGAAAGAGGGAGCGAAGGAAGGGGGAAGATGTAGAGAAAGAGGGAGGGAAAGAAAGAAGGAAAGAGAGAAGGAAGAAAAGAGAGACAGCAGAAGAGAAAGGAAAAGGGGGAAGGAAGGAAAGCGATAGAGAAGGAAGGAGAGAAGGAAAGAAAAAAGGGAAAGAAGGAAGGAAAGAAGGAGCGAAGGAAGGGGGGAAGATGTAGAGAAAGAGGGAGGGAAGGAAAGAGAGACAGCAGAAGAGAAAAAGGAAGAAGGAAGGAAAGAGGGAGCGAAGGAAGGGGGGAAGATGTAGAGAAAGAGAGAGGGAAGGAAAGAAGGAAAGAGAGAAGGAAGAAAAGAGAGACAGCAGAAGAGAAAAAGGAAGAAGGAAGGAAAGAGGGAGCGAAGGAAGGGGGGAAGATGTAGAGAAAGAGAGAGGGAAGGAAAGAAGGAAAGAGAGAAGGAAGAAAAGAGAGACAGCAGAAGAGAAAAAGGAAGAAGGAAGGAAAGAGGGAGCGAAGGAAGGGGATAAGATGTAGAGAAAGAGGGAGGGAAGGAAAGAGAGAAGGAAGAAAAGAGAGACAGCAGAAGAGAAAGGAAAAGGAGGAAGGAAAAAAAGAGATAGAGAAGGAAGGAAGAAGAGAAGGAAAGACGGGAAGGAAGGAAGGAAAGAGGGAGTGAAGGAAGGCGGGAAAGAAGGGGAGATAGGGGGAAGGTTGGCCACAGCAACGCGTGGCAGGTACAGCTAGTAATATATTATAATATAATAATATATTATAATATAATACTATATTCTTAGAATTATAAATATATATAATGTGACACTAACTGTTTCCGAGTTTCTCCGGGTTTTCTCTCCGCCGAAGCCTAGAGATGAAGACAAAGCGTAAAATAAACATACACACACAGACACACATATGAATTATATTATTTCTCAATAAATACTATATTTATGTTGTGTATTTATTGCTTATATTATAGATCTTTCAAGTGAGAGGCAAAGTAGCTCACAGCATTGAAATTGGTAGACTATTAGTATATTAATATTATTATTCTATACATTTAGTCGTATAGTTTAAGGAAAGAAACACCTTCTAGAACTTGGATTTTTTCTTACCGTGAACTGGTGTAATATCCAGCCTTGGTTGTTGGGGTCTTTCCGTCACTGGAAAAAAAATTAAAAAAATAGTATTTGCATCTAAGCCGAGAGATAATTTTATCATCTAAGGTGAGAGAAAAAAGTGGGATATGCGTCACTAGGCTTGGGCGATCCAGTTCGTTAATTTTGTTATTGTTATTGATTCGTATTTAAATTAGCTTACAATCCAATATCAAGCCATGCAGGAATAGTGTGAGGAGTAATTAAGAATCAAAACAATTTTTTCCAATTTTCGTAATTATTTCGTAATTATTTCCGTATGTCTGGTGCATTGTATTGTATTGTATATTATAATATTATATATTATATTACTATATTATTATTAGATTATATTATACTTGTATATTATAATTGTATATAATATATATAATATATTATAATATAATAATATATAATATACAATAATATAATATAATAATATTATAATAATATAATATAATATATATATAATATAATAAATTATTATATTATATACATATATATTATAATAATATATAATATAATATACAATAATATAATATAATATTATAATATAATATATAACAATATAATGTAATAATATAATAATAATATAATATAATATAGTTGTTGTTTGTTTTATCACACCAACAGTCAACAACAGAGGGAGAGGGAAGCTTCAGAAGTTCCCCCTGTCCCATTTGGAGGTTTTTTTAGTATATTGCGCAATCGCGTCCGCCATTAACGAATCGATTCGTAATTTACAAAATTTCGGAAATTTTGAAATCTCAAATTTCGGAAGTCCTCAGAATTTCGAAATGCTAATGCACCCTAGAAACGAAATGAGTTTAGAACCAATTTTTTTATTGATCACCCAAGCCTATGCGTCACACCTACTGTAAAAATAATAATAATAATAATAATAAGAAGAAGAAGAAGAAGAAGAAGAAGAAGAAGAAGAAGAAACCTGCTACAAAACAGGAGCTTTTTTGTTGAGTTCCAGGGCCAGAGTTCCAGTAAGAGCACCTAGAGCTTCGGAGAGCTGTCTTCATAGACCTGTCAGCAGCTTATGAGACTGTGAACCACCACCGCCTCCTCCTGAGAAAAATGTATAGTATCACAAAGGACGACCACCTCACCCGCCTCAGAGGAAACCTGCTACAAAACAGGAGCTTTTTTGTTGAGTTCCAGGGCCAATTCCAGTAAGAGCACCTAGAGCTTCGGAGAGCTGTCTTCATAGACCTGCCTGCAGCTTATGAGACTGTGAACCACCGCCTCCTCCTGAGAAAAATGTATAATATCACCAAGGACGACCACCTCACCCGCCTCATAGGAAACCTGCTACAAAACAGGAGCTTTTTTGTTGAGTTCCAGGGTGTTGTGGTTCAACAGGCCCCTGAGTCTGATTTTCAGTTTTCACAGTTTTCTCAGCCTGCAGACGAGCTGGAGAAGCAGTTCTCACAGGACAGGAATGCAGCTGATAAGGAGGAGGGCCAGGTGCTCCTTCAAAGTGATAGCAAAACCGTGAGACGGAGCTCTCGGATCACAGCCAAGTTAGGTCAGCGATAGGTCAAGGGAGCAATGGAAAAGCAGTTTGTGGGAAGCTAGATTGTTTTGATGTGCAAAAGGTATTTAGGGCTGCCTCGGGCAATTCTTAGCTGTCAGTTTCAACGTGGCTATTTGCTAAGCTGTTTCATGGTTCTGCATTGGATTCCTTTGTGCAGCTTCTGGGCTAAGCTACTTCTTGCTTCATGATTCCTGTTTACTTCGATTGTCTCTGAAGGATTTCTGGAACTGTACCGTGCATTTTACCTGAACTTTGTATTGACTTAAACTTTGCCTTCTTTTGGAGCTTTTACAATAAACTATAATCCCTACAGCCGTGGTCTGGTGGTGTTTGAGAGCAAGGTGAAACTTATCCTGAGGTGCCACACAGGGCCAGAGAAGCAGAGGGCGGAAACAGAAGAACGGCCTGCCTCAGGGGAGCATGCTTGCTCCATCCATGTTCAACATCTACACAAATGACCAGCGATGAGGGACAGAGAGTTACATCTATGCTGACGATTGTGCCATCACCACTCAAGGAAACCTGCTACAGAACAGGAGTTTTTTTGTTGAGTTCCAGGGCCAGAGAAGCAGATGGCGGAAACAGAAGAATGGCCTGCCTCAGGGGAGAGTGCTTGCTCCATCCATGTCCAACATCTACACATATGACCAGCCACTGCCAGAAGGGACTTTTAGTTTCATCTATGCTGACGATCGTGCCATCACTACTCAAGCAGGGAGCTTTCAGATGGTTGAAAAGAAGTTCACCGAAGCTCTAGTCTAGGTGCTCTTCTTGCCTATTACAGGGAAAACCAGCTGATCCCCAACCCATCCAAAACACAGACATGTGCCTTTCATCTCAAGAACAGACAAGCATCCCGAGCTCTGAGGATTATTACCTGGGAAGGAAGGAATCCCACTGGAGCATTGCAGCGCACCCAAATCCCTGGGAGGAGTCACTCTGGACCGTGCTCTGACCTACAAGAAGCACTGCCTGAACATCAAGCAAAAAGTGGGCGCTAGGGACATCATACGAAAGCTGACTGGCACAACCTGGGGATCACAACCAGACACAGTGAAGACATCTGCCCTTGCGCTGTGCTACTCTGCTGCTGAGTACGCATGCCCAGTGTGGAACACATCTCACCACACTAAATACACAATATATATTATTATAATATAATATAAATATATATTATAATATAATATTATAATATATTATAATACAGAACAGGAGCTTTTTTGTTGAGTTCCAGGGCCAGAGAAGCAGATAGCGAAGACAGAAGAACGGCCTGCCTCAGGGGAGCGTGCTTGCTCCAAGCAAAAAGTGGGTGCTAGAAACTATATCATAGGAAAGCAGACTGGCACAACCTGGGGATCACAACCAGACACAGTGAAGACATCTGCCCTTGCGCTGTGCTACTCCGCTCCTGAGTATGCATGCCCAGTGTGGAACACATCTCACCACGCTAAAACAGTGGATGTGGCTCTTAATGAGACATGCCGCATTATCACGGGGTGTCTGGAGACATGACACTGCTTAGCCGGTATTGCACCACCTGACATCCGCCGGGAAGTAGCAGCCATAGTGAAAGGACCAAGGCAGAGACATCTCCAGCTCATCCCCTGTTTGGGTATCAGCCAGCACGTCAACAACTTAAATCCAGATAGTTTTTTAAGATCTACAGAGACACTTGCTGGAACACCCCAGCAAGCGAGAGTCCAAAAGTGGCAGGCTCAAACCCGCTAAGACCAGATGAGAGACTCCCCCCTGGGCACACAGAAGACAGGGCGACTTGGAAGGCACTGAACAGACTGCGCTCTGGCACCATGAGATGCAGAGCTCCAGGAAATTAGCTCCAGGAAGGACATACCTGGGTCCACATGGATGGGGACGGGTCTTATGTGGTCTGTGGGCCCCGCCGGCGCTGGACCACATCCTTCTCGCAGCAGATCGGCTAGAGCGCCTTGACCCGTTTCCTGGAGGCAGTGGATGAAGATAGGCAAGGCCCGCTTTCCCCGCGTCTCCAGGTCAATGCACAGCTGCCGCGCCTGCGCACTCCGAGCACCAGACGCCTGTGAAGAAAGGAGACATCGCGTCTGAAGGTGTGTCTACACCGGAGGACGAATGCGGTTTAGCATCAACTGTGACAAGGAGTTTCATGGGAGCCAAGAAATTCCTAAGGAGGTTCCTCTAATGGGTAATAGATATATATACATATATACATATACATACACACACATATAGAATGTATTATTATGATTATATATACACACATACATACACACATTATTATAATGATTATATATATATACATACATACACACACATATAGAATGTATTATTATAATGATTATATATGTACACACATACATACACACATTATTATAATAATTATATATGTACACACATACACACATTATTATAATGATTATATATATATACATACATACACACATTATGATTATATATACACATACACACATTATTATAATGATTATATATATACACATGCATACACACACATATAGAATGTATTATTATAATGATTATATATGTACACACATACATACACACATTATTATAATGATTATATATATATACATACATACACACATTATGATTATATATACACATACACACATTATTATAATGATTATATATATACACATGCATACACACACATATAGAATGTATTATTATAATGATTATATATGTACACACATACATACACACATTATTATAATGATTATATATGTACACACATACACACATTATTATAATGATTATATATATATACATACATACACACATTATGATTATATATACACATACACACATTATTATAATGATTATATATATACACATGCATACACACACATATAGAATGTATTATTATAATGATTATATATGTACACACATACATACACACATTATTATAATGATTATATATATACATACATACACACATTATGATTATATATACACATACACACATTATTATAATGATTATATATATACACATGCATACACACACATATAGAATGTATTATTATAATGATTATATATGTACACACATACATACACACATTATTATAATGATTATATATATATACATACATACACACATTATGATTATATATACACATACACACATTATTATAATGATTATATATATACACATGCATACACACACATATAGAATGTATTATTATAATGATTATATATGTACACACATACATACACACATTATTATAATAATTATATATATACACACACATATTATTATAAGGATTATATATACAGGGTTAGTCAAAATGAATAGGCCAATAAGCGTTACAGTAAACATACATTCGGCCTATTCATTTTGACTAACCCTGTATATATATATACACATATACATACACACATTATTATAATGATTATATATATATATACACAATACATACACACATATATAAAATGTATTATTATAATGATTATATATATACACACACATATATACACACATTATTATAATGATTGTATGTATATATATATATATATATATATATATATACACACACACACACATATAGAATGTATTATTATAATGATTATATATATATATACACACACCATTGTTGTGTTTTTAAAGCTCCCAAATGCATCCCAGGGAGGTATATTTATTTATTTATTTTATTATGCAAACGCATATGGCGCCACTCCCCTGGGGCTTGGAGCGACTTACAAGAACAGGCTAAAATCTAACACAATTTAAAAACAGCAATATCAAAGATCAAAGGCCTGTCGAAACAGGTATGTCTTCCATGCCCTGCAGAAAGCTAGTAAGTCCCGCAAGGCACGGACTTCAGGTGGCAGAGTCCAGAGCGATGGTGCCACTGCTGTGAAGGCTCTGTGCCTGGTTGCTGTTAGATGAAAGGTCTTGACACTGGGGATTTCCAATAGATCTTGGTCCTCAGAATGGAGGGATCTCTGGGGTTGGGAGGGGGTGAGGTGGTCCCTCAGGTCCATCGGCCCCAGACCATGCAAGGCCTTCAAGGTGAGTCCCATCTCTTTGAAAGTGCTCCGGTGCTCAATGGGTAACCAATGCAGCTGCAGGAAGATTGGGGTGATGTGGCATCTCATCGGAGTTCCCACTTGAATTTTGTACCAACTTGAGCTTCCGGATCACCGACAGCGGGAGGCCAATGTAGAGGGCGTTACAGTAGTCCAGTCTTGAGATGACCGTGGCCTGGACAGGGAGGGGGCCAGCAGTCTAGCTTGCCGCAGGTGAAAGAAAGAAGGTGGTGCTGCTCACGGCGGAGACCTGGGCCTCCATTGTCAGCAGAGGGTCCAAAAGGACTCCCAGGCTCTTGACCAACGAGGACGGGCGTAGTGCCTCGCCATCCAGGGTAGGCAGCTGGACGTCCCCACTGCCCGGTCGACCCAGCCATAGGATCTCCGTCTTTGCTGGATTCACCCTCAACCTGCTGGCACACAGCCATCCAGTCACGGCCTCAATGAGGCACTGAGGGAAACAATCGGGGACAGAGTCTGGTCGGCCTTCCATCTTCAGCACCAGCTGAGTGTCATCGGCATACTGATAACACTCCAGCCCAAAACCTTGAACCAGCTGAGCAAGTGGTCATAGAGATGTGAAACAAGAGAGGGGAGAGAATGGCCCCCTGAGGAGGAACCCCACAAGAGAGAGAGAGAGGGGGGACCTCTCTGAGACCAGGCCTTCCCTCTCCACTCGCTGTCCACGGTTGTGAAGAAAGGAGGACACACATATATACATATACAGCATGATTATCTAATAATTTATTATTATTATACATATAATAATGTATAATAGATTATTAAGGTTATTAAGATTGAAATTGAATCCAGACAAGACAGAGGTCCTCCTGGTCAGTCGCAAGGCCGAACAGGGCATAGGGTTACAGCCTGTGTTGGACGGGGTCGCACTCCCCTTGAAGACGCAGGTTCGCAGCTTGGGTGTGACCCTGGACTCATCGCTGAGCCTGGAGCCCCAGGTTTCGGCGGTGACCAGGGGAGCATTTGCACAGCTAAAGCTTGTGCGCCAGCTGCGCCCGTATCTTGGGAAGTCTGACTTGGCCACGGTAGTCCACGCTCTGGTTACATCCCGTTTAGACTACTGCAACGCTCTCTACGTGGGGTTGCCTTTGAAGACAGCTCGGAAGCTCCAACTAGCCCAACGCTCGGCAGCCATGATTTTAACAGGAGCGGAGTGCAGGGAGCATACAACCCCCCTGTTGCGCCAACTCCACTGGCTACCGATCTGCTACCGGGCTGAATTCAAAGTGCTGGCGTTGGCCTTTAAAGCCCTAAACGGTTCCGGCCCAAGCTACCTATCTGACCGCATCTCTGCCTATGAACCCACCAGGACTTTGAGATCTTCCGGGGAGGCCCTGCTCTCGATCCCGCCTGCTTCTCAAGCTCGGCTGGCGGGGACGAGAGATAGGGCCTTTTCTGTGGTGGCCCCCCGGCTTTGGAACACCCTCCCCATAGAGGTACGATCAGCCCCTTCGCTGATGGTGTTTCGGAAAAGATTGAAGACATGGATGTTTAAACAAGCATTCGGTTAATCCGTTGTAACGAATTGTGATGACTAAGGATTGGTTATACACGGACGATGAATTTTGGATTACGATTCCAGTTATGAGATGCATAGGATTGTTATTGGTGGCCCAATAATTTGTACTGTATATGTGTTTTATGCTTTTAACTGAATATTGTTTTTTAAATGTTGTAAACCGCAATGAGTCGCCGATTTAGGCTGAGATATTAGCGGTATACAAGTACATAAATAAATAAATAAAATATATTAATATAAGTATTAAAATAAAAATACTATAATAATGTGATATTATGTAAATATAATACAATAATATATACTAAAATATAATATGAATATAATAAATTATAATAGTAGAAATATAGTAATAAAATATATTAATAATATAAATATTAAAATAAAAATACTATAATAAGGTAATATATAAATATAATATATACTAGAATATAATGTGAATATAATAAAATATAATAGTAGAAATATAGAAATAAAATATATTAATAATATAAATATCCCAGTGTTCCTTACTCTCTCCATTGGCGCCATGAACAAATAAAATAAAAAAATAAAAAACAATAATAATATAAATATAAAGCAGATAAAATAATATAAATATACTAATGTAATATGACTATAATAAAATATAATAATAGTAGAAATATAATAATAAAATATATTAATAATATAAATATCCCAGTGTTCCTTGCTCTCTCCATTGGGGCCATGAACAAATAAAATAATAAAATAAAAATACTATAATAATGTAATGTTATATAAATATAATATAATAATATATACTAAAATATAATATGCGTGTAGTAAAATGTAATAATAGATATTAGCGGTATACAAGTGCATTAATAAATAAATAAATAAATAAATAAGATCTTCCGGAGGGGCCCTGTTCTCGGTCCCACCACCCTCTCAGTCGCGCTTGGTGGAGGCGAGAGACAGGGCCTTCTCATTGGTGGCTCCCCGGCTCTGGAACTCCCTTCCACTGGAAATTCGATCTGTCCCCTCCCTCCTGACTTTCAGGAAATTACTAAAGACCTGGCTCTGGAATGTGGCATTTGAGGACTGAATCTTTGATGAACTGTGACTACGACTATGACTGTATTGACGTTCTGGCCTGGGTAATTGTAATGATGGTGTTTTATTGTATTTTATTGTGTGGTTTTAATCTTTAATGATGTTGCACTCGGTTGTATTTGTATACAGGGTTAGTCAAAATGAATATTTATTTATTTATTTATTTGCTTCACTTTTATACCGCATATTTCAGCCCTTGACAGGCGACTCAATGCGGTTTACAGTGCAATTAAAAACACGGCAATACAACAACCGGGACGACAACGTCGCTCCACAACAATTAACATAGACAGACAAATCGACAAACAACATATATAGCGCCTCCGTTAAAGTCAGATCCATTCTCATAGTCATTGTGCCGTTCCTATGTTCAGTTACCGTCTTCCTTAGTTAGTTGCATTGCTTAGCCGAACGCTTGTTCGTAAAGCCAGGTCTTGACCATTCTCCGAAACGCCAGCAACGAAGGTGCCTGCCTGATGTCAGCTGGCAAGGCATTCCATAGCCGAGGGGCCACCACTGAGAAGGCCCTGTCTCTCGTCCCCGCCAAGCGTACCTGTGACGCAGGCGGGATCGAGAGCAGGTCCTCCCCAGACGATCTTAATGTTCTAGTCGGTTCGTAGGCGGAAATGCGTTCGGAGAGGTAAGCGGGGCCAGAACCGTTTAGGGCTTTATAGGCTAAGGCCAGCACCTTGAATTGAGCCCGGTAGCGGATTGGCAGCCAGTGGAGCTGGCTCAGCAGAGGAGTGGTGTGCTCCCTGAGTGCCGCTCCAGTTAGCAACCTGGCTGCCGAGCGCTGGACCATCTGAAGCTTCCGGGCTGTCTTCAAGGGCAACCCCACGTAGAGCGCGTTGCAGTAATCAATCCGGGATGTGACCAGAGCGTGGACTACCGTGGCCAAGTCCGACTTCCCAAGGTACGGGCGCAACTGGCGCACAAGTTTGAGTTGTGCAAATGCTCCCCTGGACACCGCCGAAACCTGGGGTTCCAAGCTTAGCGAGGAGTCCAGGATCACACCCAAGCTGCGAACCTGCGTCTTCAGGGGGAGTGTCACCCCGTCTAACACAGGCTGTAACCCTATGCCCTGTTCGGCCTTCCGACTGACCAGGAGTGCCTCTGTCTTGTCTGGATTCAATTTCAATTTGTTCGCCCTCATCCAGTCCGATACAGCGGCCAAGCACCAGTTCAGGACCTGAACAGCCTCCTTAGTAGTAGGTGGGAAGGAGTGACAGAGTTGGACGTCATCTGCGTACAGATAACACCGCACCCCGAAACTCCGGATGATCTCTCCCAACGGCTTCATGTAGATGTTAAATAACATGGGGGACAATATTGAGCCCTGCGGGACCCCACAAGTCAATGGTTGTGGGGTAGAGCAGTTGTCCCCCAGCAACACCTTCTGAGTACGATCCTCTAGGAAGGACCTGAGCCACTGCAGAGCAGTGCCACCAAGGCCCATTCCCGCGAGGCGTCCCAGAAGGATACCGTGGTCGACGGTATCGAATCTTTGATGAACTGTGACTACGACTACGACTGTATTGACGTTCTGGCCTGGGTAATTGCAATGATGGTGTTTTATTGTATTTTATTGTGTGGTTTTAATCTTTAATGATGTTGCACTCGGTTGTATTTGTATACAGGGTTAGTCAAAATGAATAGGCCAATTCATTTTGACTAACCCTGTACATTGGCCTATTCATTTTGACTAACCCTGTATTTTGCAATTGCATATATGCTGTAAACCGACCTGAGTCCCTCGGTTGAGGTGAGAAGGCCGGGATAGAAAACTTCCAAACAAGCAAACAAATAAATAAAAATTTTATTTATTTATTTGACTTGAATAATTTATTATTATTATTATAATATAATAATGTATTTGATTTATTTTATTTGTTTATTTATTTATTTGACTTGTATAAATTAAATGATTATCTAATTTATTATTATTATAATTATTATTATTATTATTTCCCCGCTATCCTTTTCCTCCTCCCCATGTTTATACTATTCTGCCCTCCTTCCTGTTGCCATGTTTATACAGGGTTAGTCAAAATGAATAGGCCAATAAGCCATTCAATTGAATGGCTTATTGGCCTATGCATTTTGACTAACCCTGTATTCTGCCCTCTCTTATCAAGGCACTGAAAGGCACTGGACCTGGATCTCCTCGACCATGTCCTGGGAGAAGACCCCCTCCTGCACCAGGAGATCCCAGAGGGGATCCACTCGCAGCTCCTTCACCAGCCGGACCCGATTCCTCCGCAGCAAAACCCGGTGGGACTCCTCCATGGCGGGAAATAGAGGAAAACACGCTACTTCCGGGTAGGGAACTCCCCTACCCTTGACCACGCCCCTGGCTCCTCCCCTTTGCGTGACGCCACATGCCCATATATGGCCACCGCTTGGCGACATCGTTCTGACGCATGCGCGGTTATCTCCTTGTGGTTGAACTGCCCGGAGACAAGCAGCTCCCTACGCATGCGCAGTGTCCGCTTCCTTATCGCCAAACGATCCATGAGACAAACCGCTCTTCACCACGCATGCGAGGTACAGGTTTCTACGCATGCGCAGTTTCCCCCTCCTTAGGGTTGAACAAACCGCATCGAGACAAACGGCTCTCTGCGCATGCGCAGTTTCCAGCTCCTTGTGCCCAAACAACTCACAGTAGACAGACGGCTCACCACGCATGCGCAGTTTCCACCTCCTTAGGGTTGGACAACCCTAGCAAGACAAACGGCTCTCCGCGCATGCGCAGTTTCCCCAGCTCCTTGTGGCGAAACAACTCACAGTAGACAGACGGCTCACCACGCATGCGCAGTTCCCCCCTCCTTAGGGTAGAACAAACCGCATCGAGACAAAGGCTCTCTGCGCATGCGCAGTTTCCAGCTCCTTGTGCCCAAACAACTCACAGTAGACAGACGGCTCACCACGCATGCGCAGTTTCCCCCTCCTTAGGGTAGAACAACCCGTAGCGAGACAAACGGCTCTCTGCGCATGCGCAGTTTCCAGCTCCTTGTGTCCAAATAACCCGCAGGAGACAGACGGCTCACCACGCATGCGCAGTTTTCCCCTCCTTAGGGTTGAACAACCCGCAGCAAGACAAACGGCTCTCCGCGCATGCGCAGTTTCCAGCTCCATGTGCCCGCGCAGGCGCAGCTTGCAGCCCCTTGTGCCCAAACAACCCACAGGAGACAGACGGCTCACCACGCATGCGAAGCACAGCTTTCTACGCATGCGCAGTTTCCCCCTACTTAGGGTTGAATAACCCGCAGCAAGGCAAAGGGCTCTCCGCGCATGCGCAGTTTCCAGCTCCTTATGCCCAAACAACCCGGAGACAGACGGCTCACAACGCATGCGCAGTTTCCCCAGCTTTTTGCTCTCTGCGCATGCGCAGTTTCCAGCGCCTTATTGCCAAACGATCCAAAAGAGAAACAGCTCTCCGCGCATGCGCAGTTGTTTCCAGCTCCTTATTGCCAAACGATCCGAGACAAACACCTCTCTGCGCATGCGCCGTTTCCAGCTGCGCATGCGCGGAGAGCCGCTTGGAGACGGCTCAACACGCATGCGAGCTACAGCTTTCTACGCATGCGCAGTTTCCCCCCGCCATATGCTCTCCGCGCATGCGCAGTTTCCAGCTCCTTATTGCCAAACGATCCACGGGACAAGCAGCTCTCTGCGCATGCGCAGTTTCCAGCTCCTTGTGCCCAAACAACCCGCAGGAGACAGACGGCTCACCACGCATGCGAAGTACAGCTTTCTACGCATGCGCAGTTTCCCCAGCTTTTTCTCTCTCCGCACATGCGCAGTTTCCTGCTCCTTATTACCACACAATCCCCGAGACAAACGGCCATCCGCGCATGCGCAGTTTCCATCTCCTTATGCCCAACCAACCCACAGTAGACAGACGGCTCACCACACATGCGAGGTACACCTTTCTACGCATGCGCGGTTTCCCCCGCCTTATACTCTCGGCGCATGCGCAGCTCGTTCCACCGCTCGCTTACCCTCCCGGCCAAGTTTCGAGGCGGGGCTTGGCCTTGCCGGAAGTGAGCGTCTCTATGGTGACGGCGGCCGGAACCGGAAGTGGAGCCTAAAGGGACAAGAGAAGAGAGCTGAGGGTGGGTAGTGCGAACATTTCACCAATTATTATTTTTATATATATAATATTAAACTATGTATATGAACTCTTTATATATATATATATATAATATATATTGTATATTTTTATGTTTTATAGATATTCTATTTTTATTACATTTTTAGATATTCTAATTTTATTATATATATATATATATAAAATTGTTATATTTCGTAGAAATTATATTTTTATTGTTTGATGGGTATTCTATTTTTGTATTTTGTAAATATTTTTTGTATATAGATATATTTATATGTTTGTTCATTATTTTATAATTTATAAATATATTTTGTCTCAACATTTTTATTATTTGTATATATTTATATATATGTTACATTTATATTTATATAAATATTATTTGATATTTTGATATTATATTTCATACTCAAATTTGCCTTTTTATTATTTGTTTATATATGTGTGTAATATATATTTATATATATATATATATGTATAATATATAATGTTATATATATATGTTTGTGTGTGTATATATATATATATTATATAATATTATAATATATATAATATTATATTTATATAATATTTTAGTTGTATATGTTTTTATATTTTTAGATCATATATGTTTATTAGTATTTATATTATATGTATATATTTATATATATGTTACATTTATATTTGTGTACGTATTATTTTATATGTTGATATTATATTTTATACTGACATTTTACCTTTTTATTATATTTATATATATGTATAATATATATAATGTTTTATATATATATGTGTGTTTGTGTGTGTGTGTATATATATATTATATAATATTATAAGATATAATATTTTATTTGTATATGTTTTTATATTTTTAGATAATATATGTTTATTATTATTTATTTTATATGTCTGTATTTTTATATATTATAATATATTTTATACTGACATCGTACCTTTTTATTATTTGTTTATATATATGTATGTGTATACATATATATATATATATATAATGTATAATATATATTTTTATATATTTATATATTTATATATATGTATAATATATATATATAATGTTATATGTGTGTGTATATACATATATTATATATAATATTTTATTTGTATGTTTTTATATTTTTAGATAATATATGTTTATTATTATTTATTTTATATGTCTATATTTTATATATATACATTACATTTATCTTTGTATTATATATATTTATATTTTGATATTATATTTTATACTGACATTTTACCTTTTTATTGTGTGTTTGTATATATATATATGTATAATATATATACTATATGTGTGTGTGTGTGTGTGTGTGTGTATGCAACTGTCTTTCGGGCTGCAAAGGTTGACAGCAAGCTACACAAATTGGTCGGAAGCTCACTCTGACCCCGGCTGGCTTCGAACTCATGACCTAGAATCATAGAATCCTAGAATCAAAGAGTTGGAAGAGACCTCCTGGGCCATCATCCAGTCCAACCCCATTCTGCCAAGAAGCAGGAATATTGCATTCAAAGCACCCTGACAGATGGCCATCCAGCCTCTGTTTAAAAACTTCCAAAGAAGGAGCCTCCACCACACTCCAGGGCAGAGAGTTCCACTGCTGAACGGCTCTCACAGGCAGGAAGTTCTTCCTCTTGTTCAGATGGAATCTCCTCTCTTGTAGTTTGAAGCCATTGTTCCCTTGCGTCCTAGTCTCTCTCCAGGGAAGCAGAAAGGAAGCCTGCTCCCTCCTCCCTGTGGCTTCCTCTCACATATTTATACATGGCTCTCATCATATCTCCTCTCAGCCTTCTCTTCTTCAGGCTAAACATGCCCAGCTCCTTAAGCCGCTCCTCATAGGGCTTGTTCTCCAGACCCTTGATCATTTTAGTCGCCCTCTTTCCCTGGACACATTCTAGCTTAGAGTCAATATCTCTCTTGAATTGTGGTGCCCAGAATTGGACACAATATTCCAGGTAACGTGGTCTAACCAAAGCGGAATAGAGCATGGAGAGCAGGACTTTTAACTGTGCTAAAACACAAAAGAAACATGCACAAGAAGTGGAAAAAGGGAGAAATCACCAAAGAAGAATTCAAACAAATAGCCAACACCTGTAGGGAAAAGGTCCGCAAGACTAAAGCACAAAATGAACAGAGGCTGAATAGAGCATGGGGAACAGGACTTCCCTGGATGTAGACACTAGGCTCCTCTTGATGCAATATGTATAATATATATACTACTAGCTGTGCCCTGCCACGCGTTGCTGTGGCCTATAGTAAAACTTATCAAAGTTGAGGTAGATATTTGGACTATTATGTGTGTGCAGCGGCGGGGGGAATGATGGAGCCTGGGGTTGCGTGTGTGTGTGCGGCGGCGGGGGGAGTGGGGTTGCGTGTGTGTGTGCGGCGGCGGGGGGAGTGATGGAGCGTGGGGTTGCGTGTGTGTGTGCGGCGGCGAGGGAGTGATGGAGCATGGGGTTGCGTGTGTGTGTGCGGCGGTGGGGGAGTGATGGAGCGTGGGGTTGCATATGTGTGTGCAGCGGCGGGGAGAATGATGGAGCCTGCGGTTGTGTGTGTGTGTGCGGCGGTGGGGGGAGTGGGGTTGCGTATGTGTGTGTGCGGCGGCGGGGGGAATGGGGTTGCGTGTGTGTGTGTGGTGGCGGGGGGAGTGATGGAGCGTGGGGTTGTGTGTGTGCGTGCGGCAGGGTGTGTGTGTGTGTGCGGGAAGCGGCGTGGTGGGGCTTGGAGTGGGCATGGCTTCTGCAGAGGGAACGTTGGCCAGAAGGCTGTGTGTGCGCGCCAGGGAACTTGCGGCTGGGCACCAATGCGCATGCTCAGTTGTTTTGCCATTTTGTGAGTGTGTTGTTGTGTTGTTTTTCATTTTGAGTAGATATATTTGTACCTTGTGGGCTGTGTTATTGGCATGGGAATTTTGGTTAAGTTTCGTTGGGGGGTTTGTGAGCTTTGTTGTTTTGCCGTTTTGTGAGTGTGTTGTTGTGTTGTTTTTCATTTTGAGTAGATATATTTGTACCTTGTGGGTTGTGTTATGGGCATGGGAATTTTGGTTAAGTTTCGTTGGGGGGTTGTGGAGTTTTGCTGTCCGGTTGAACCAACCTAACAGATTTATATATATAGATATATGTGTGTGTGTGTGTATATATATATATGCAACTGTCTTTCGGGCTGCAAAGGTCGACAGCAAGCTATACAAATTGGTCGGAAGCTCACTCTGACCCAGGCTGGCTTCGAACTCATGACCTTTCAGTCAGTAGTGATATTTTACATTTTAGTAATTGTGTGTGTGTGTATGCTTTAGATATTTGCATATTATTTTAGATTTTACATTTGTAGTACAATATTCTGATCTAGTACAATAATAATAATCATTATTATATAAGGGGCCACCTAGTCCAATATTATTGTATAATATTGTATTATCATTATACAATATTATTATTATATTTTAATTAGTATTATTTTACTGACACAAAACACAGTATGTCACAGCAAAATAATACTAATAATTGCAACAACAATAATAGATATGTATATTTCTGGCCTCTCCTGACCTCTCTCCGCTTCGTTTTGTTCAGGAAGCAAGATGGAGATGAAGCGGCTGAGCGTCTCGCTGGTGGCGCTGCTCTTCCTCGTCCTGGCCCTGCAGATCTTGTCGGCCATTGATTTCGACCCCTACCGGATCCTGGGGGTCAGCCGGACGGCCAGCCAGGCCGAGATCAAGAAGGCCTACAAGAAGCTCGCCCGGGAATGGTGAGCGGATGGGGAAAATGGGATCTTGGGAGTTCTGGTTCTGTGGTGAGAGCTTGGGAGTTCTAGTTCCAATGAAATGGGATCTTGGGTGTTTTAGTTCTAATGTGATCGGATCTTGGGAGTTCTAGTTCCGATGCAATGGGATTTTGGGAGCTCTCGTTCTAAAGCAATGGGATCTTGGGAGTTCTGCTAATGCGATAGTATCTTGGGAGTTCTGGTTCTGTTCTGGGAGCTTGGGAATTCTAGTTCTAATACGATGGGATCTTGGGAGCTGATTCTAATGCTATAGTATCTTGGGAGTTCTGGTTCTAAAGTGATGGGATCTTGAGAGTTCTAGTTCTAATCCTATGGGATCTTGGGAGTTCTAGTTCTAAAGTGATGGGATCTTGGGAATTCTAGTTCCAATGCGATTGGATCTTGGGAGTTCTCGTTCTAAAGCAATGGGATCTTGGTCGTTCTGCTAATGTGATAGTATCTTGGGGGTTCTGGTTATAAAGTGGTGGCATCTTGAGGGTACTAGTTCTAATCCTATGGGATCTTGGGAGTTCTAGTCCTAATATGATGGGATCTTGGGAGTTCTCGTTCTAAAGCAATGGGATCTTGGGAGTTCTGGTTCTAAAGTGATGGGATTTTGAGGGTTCTAGTTCTAATCCTGTGGGATCTTGGGGGTTCTAGTTCTAATCCTGTGGGATCTTGGGGGTTCTAGTTCTAATGCTATGCTTGGAAGTTCTGGTTCCAATGTGATGAGATCTTGGGAATTCTAGTTCCAATGCGATGGGATCTTGGGAGTTCTAGTCCTAATGTGATGGGAGCTTGGGAATTCTATTTCTAATATGATGGGATCTTGGGAGTTCTCGTTCTAATACGATAGGATCTTGGGAGTCTACTTCTAATGTAATCGGATGTTGGGAATTCTAGTTCTAATACAATGGGATCTTGGGAGTTCTGGTTCTAATGCTATGCTTGGAAGTTCTGGTTCTAATGTGATGGGAGCTTGGGAATTCTCGTTCTAATGCTATGGGATCTTGCGGGTTCTAGTTCTAATCCTATGGGATCTTGGGAGTTCTGCTAATGCAATAGTATCTTGGGAGTTCTGCTTCTAAACTGATGAGATCTTGAGGGTTCTAGTTCTAATCCTATGGGATCTCAGGAGTTCTAGTTCTAATGCTATGCTTGGAAGTTCTGGCTGTAATGCGATGGGATCTTGGAAGTTCTGGTTCTAATGTGATGGGAGCTTGGGAATTCTAGTTCTAATATGATGGGATCTTGGAAGCTGGTTCTAATGCGATGGAATTCTGGTTCTAATTCTATGGGATTTTGGGAGTTCTAGTTTTAGTGCTAGGGAATCTTGGGAGTCAAAGTGGTGTCAAACTGCATTAACTCTATGTTGCGATGATAATGATGATGATGAGATATAATAATAATAATAATAATAATAATAATAATAATGTCGTATGTATTTTAATACTGTTGTATTTTACCGTTCCGTTTTAAAACCCTGTTGTGCCCTGCCTTGAGCTGCAAGAAAAAGCAGAATTATTATTATTATTATTGTTATTATTATTATTATTATTTATTTCCTTCTCTTCTTTTTCTCTCTTTTCCATTTGTTCTTTCTTCCTTCCCATCTTTTATCTTTGTTGTTTGTTGATCTCTCTTTGTTCTTTCTTTCTTTTCTTTCTCTTTTTTCTTTCCCTTCCCTTCTTTTTTCTTTCCTTCCATCCCCCCATATGTTTTCCCCTTCCCTTTTTCTTCTTCCATTGCTTTTCTTCTATCTTTTTTCTATCCCTCTCTTCCCTCCCTCCCTTCCTTCTTTCCTTCTCTTCTTTTTCTCTATTTTCCATTTGTTCTTTCTTCCTTCCCTTCCTTTATCTTTGCTGTTTCTTGATCTCTATTTGTTCTTTCTTTCTTTCTTTCCTTCCTTTCTCTTTTTTCTTTTCCTTCCCTTCTTTTTGCTTTCCTTCCATCCCCCATTCTTTCCCCCTTCCCTTTTTCTTCTTCCCTTGCTTTTCTTCTTTCTTTTTTTATTCCTCTCTTCCCTCCCTTTCTTCCTCCCTTCTTCGTTCTGTTCTCTTCTTTTTCTCTCTTTTTCCATTTGTCCTTTCTTCCTTCCCTTCCTTTGCTGTTTCTTGATCTCTCTTTGTTCTTTCTTTCTTTTTTTCTTTCCTTCCACCCACCCATACTTTCACCCTTTCCTTTTTCCTCTTCCCTTGCTTTTCTTCTTCTTTCTATCCCTCTCTTCCCTCCCTCCCTCCCTTCCTTCTCTTCTTTTTCTCTCTTTTCCATTGGTTCCTTCTTCCTTCCCTTCCTTTATCTTGGCTGTTTCTTGATCTTTCTTGGTTCTTTCTTTCTTTCTTTCAGTCTTTCTTTCTTTCTTTCTTTCTTCCCTTTCTCTTTTTTCTTTCCCTTCTTTTTTCTTTCCCCCTTCCCTTTTTCTTCTTCCCTTATTTTCTTCTTTCTTTTTTTCTATTCCTCTCTTCCCTCACTCCCTTTCTTCCTTCCTTCTTCATTCTGTTCTCCTCTTTCTCTCTCTTTTCCATTTGTTCTTTCTTCCTTCCCTTCCTTTATCTTTGCTGTTTCTTGATCTCTCTTTGTTCTTTCTTTCTTTCAGTCTTTCTTTCTTTCATTCTTTCCTTTCTCTTTTCTTCTTTCTTTTTTCTAACCCTTTCTTCCTTCCTTCTTCCTTTCCTTCACTTCTTTTTTTCTCTTTTCCATTGGTTCCTTCTTCCTTTCCTTTATCTTTGCTGTTTCTTGATCTCTCTTTATTCTTTCTTCCTTTCTTCCCTTCTTTTCTCTTTTCTTCTTTCTCTTCCCTTCTTTCTTTTTCTTTCCTTCCATCCACCCATACTTTTCCCCCTTCCCTTTTTCTTCTTCCCTTGCTTTTCTTCTTTCTTTTTTCTATTCCTCCTTTCCCTCACTCCCTTTCTTCCTTCCTTCTTCCTTTCCTTCACTTCTTTTTTCTCTTTTCCATTGGTTCATTCTTCCTTCCTTTATCTTTGCTGTTTCTTGATCACTCTTCTTTCTTTCTTCCCTTCCTTTCTCTTTCCTGCCTTTCTCTTCCCTTCTTTCTTTTTTCTTTCCTTCCATCCCCCCATACGTTTTCCCCTTCCCTTTTTCTTCTTCCCTTGCTTTTCTTCTTTCTTTTTTCTATCCCTCTCTTCCCTTCTTCTTCCTTTCTTCATTCTCTTCTTTTTTCTCTTTTCCATTTGTTCTTTCTTCCTTCCCTTCCTTTATCTTTGCTGTTTCTTGATCTCTCTTCTTTCTTTCTTTCTTTCTTTCTTTCTTTCTTCCCTTTCTCTTTTTTTCCTTTCCCTTCCCCTTTTTCTTTCCTTCCACCCTCCGTACTTTTCCCTTTTCCCTCTTCCCTTGCTTTTCTTCTTTCTTCTTTCTATCCCTCTCTCCCTTCTCTCTCTCCCTTCATTTCTTCGTTTCCTTCTTTTTTTCTCTTTTCCATTTGTTCCTTTTTCCTTCCCTTCCTTTATCTTTTCTCCTTTCTCTTCCTTTCTCTTCCTTTCTCTTTCTTTCCATCCCCTCATACGTTTTCCCCTTTCCTTTCTCCAACCAACAAACATTATTATTATTATTATCATTATTATTATTATTACCCTGCTGTATCACTCCAAAGGAGACTCAGCTCGGCTTGACATAAAGGCATTACTATACAATCTATATATATAAAAATGCTCTGTGTGTCATGAGTACCTTAAAAACAAAAGAACTAATGAATGAAATCGCACCAAATTTGGCAACAAAAAGTCTCACAACACAAGGAGTGACCATCACTCAAAAAATTGAGATTTTGTCATTTGGGAGTTGTAGTTGCTGGGATTTATAGTTCACTTACAATCAAATTCTGAACCCCACCAACAATGGAATTGAACCAAACTTGGCACACATTTCTCCCATGACCAACAGAAAATACTGGGTTTGCTGGGCAGTGTCCTTTGGTTTTGGAGTTGTAGTTCACCTACATCCAGAAATCACTGTGGACTCAAACAATGATGGATCTAGACCAAACTTGGCAGAAATACTCCGTATGCTCAAATATGTACACAGATGGAGTTTGGGGGAAATAGGAGATTTCTGTCTTTTATGATCGGGCATCAAGCATTCTGCTTTAGCGTTTTGCCTTTTGGATTGACTACTGCCCCGCGTGTTAGTACTAAATATGCCGAAATGTGGAGTTTGGGGAAAATAGACTCTTGACATTTGGGAGTTGTAGTGCTGGGATTTATAGTACACCTACAATCACAGAGCATTCTGAACCCCACCAACGATAGAATTGGACCAAACCTCTCACACAGAACCCTCATGTGGGCCACAGCAACGCGTGGCAGGGGACAGCTAGTTTAAAATAAGTAACGATACAAACATTAAAACAGAATGAAACACAAACAGTACTAAAAAAAAATCACAGTTAAAATCCATCCCAACCTATTCCTTGTGTTTGCTTTGCAGGCATCCCGACAAAAACAAGGACCCTGGAGCGGAAGATAAGTTCATCCAGATTAGCAAAGCGTACGAGGTACGGACAGACAGACAATCACACATACTGTCTATACTCGAGTATAAGCCTAGTTTTTCAGCCCTTTTTTTAGGATCAAAAAATCCCGCTCGTCTTATACTCGAGTCGAATTTATTATTTTAGACTGTTATTAGTATTATTTTTATTACATTTATTATTTTACTCTATTATTGGTATTATTACATTTACATTATTTTACTCTATTAGTTTATTACATTTATTTTACTCTATGTATTATTATTATATTTATTATTTTACTTTATTATCTATCTATCTATGTATATAATAAAAGTCAATGTTTGTATGTGGAGGGAGGGATTGGCTGCCACTTTCACAGGCCACTGTGACCAGCACGGGTGACGGACCTGAACCAAACTTGGCACACATAACCCCCATGACCCCCTTTACATCCTGATGAGGTTTGGGGGAGGACGGGCAAAGGATGATAGGATTTGTAGTACTTTCAAACCCATCCGTTCCCACAGACTACTACGGCCCCCAACAAGGACCAATAAAGACCAAACTTGGCACACAGAGCCCCCATGACCCAGTCTAAATTCTACTGCAGTTTGGAGGATGGCTGTCCATGGATGATGGGAATTGAAGTATCTCCACTCACTTCCCGAGACCGCTGTGACTCTCATCCAATGACCGATCAAGACCAAACTTGGCACACATGACCCCCTTTACATCCTGGTGAGGTTTGGGAGAGGACAGACAATGGATGATGGGATTTGTAGTACTTTCCCACCCTTTGGTTCCCACAGACTACTATGCCCCCAACAAAGACCAATAAATACCAAACTTGGTACACAGAGCCCTCATGACCCACTCTACATTGTGGTGTGGTTTGGAGGAGGATGGACCACGGATGATGGGAATTGAAGTATCTCCACTCACTTCCTGAGACTGCTGCGACCCTCATCCAATGGACAATCAAGACCACACTTGGCACACATAACCCCCATGACCTGGTGCAGTTTTGAGAGAGATGGACCATGGATGATGGGACTTGAAGTACCTCCACACACTTCCCGAGACCGCTGTGACACTCATCCAATGACTGATCAAGACCAAACTTGGCACACAGAGCCCCCATGACCCACTCTACATCCTGGTGCTGTTTGGAGGATGATGGACCACGGACGATGGGACTTGCAGTACCTTCACAATCTTCCTGAGAGCACTGCGTGCCACATAAATAACCGATAAAGACCGACCTTGCCACACAATGTCTTTCTCAAATGACCCAGGCAGTGCCGGGTCCCCAAGCTAGTGTATATAATAAAAGTCAGTGTTTGTATGCGGAGGGAGGACAGGAGGTGTATGTGGCAGTGTTCCGATTGGCTGCCACTGTGGTACAATTTGCATATGGTCTCTGATTGGCCACCCTCAACATTCTAAGATTCTGATTTCTTGCCACTGTGATATAATTTGCATATGGTCTCTGATTGGCCACCCTCAACATTCCGAGGTAGCAGAGGGAATAGGAAAGGGGCCTGAAGCTGTTAGGAATGGTTGGAGTGGAATTCCAAAACACCTTGTGACCCCCAACAATGGCAGAAGAAGACCAAACCTGGCACACGGACCCCCTCCCCTCCCCCCGCAAGACCCACTCAACATCCTGGTGCAGTTTGAGCGAGGATGGACCATGGATGACGAGACTTGCAGTACTTGAACTCACTACCTTAGAGCACTGTGGCCCACACCAAGGGCGGATCAGGACCAAACTTGGCACACAGAGGCCCAATGGCCCACTTTAAAACCTGGTGTGGTTCAGGTCAGGATGGGTCACGAATGATGGGATTTGCAGTACGGAATATTGCGGAATATACGTTACCCGAGATCATTAGAGTGCTTTTGGAGAAGGAAGAAGATGGAGAGACAGCATGTCTGATTTCCAGGTGTTTATTTCTATCTCCACGGAGTATAGGGTGACCAGCTCAAATGACTGTCACAACTTTGAAGTCGCAATTGCTCCAGTTTTTACATCATAAAATTACTTGTTTTACACATGTGCAGAAAGGATCTGGCATTTACACAATACAATCATTAACAGGTGTTTCCATGTATAGTTGCCAAGGACATCTTTTATCAGGTCTTGGCAGGCATGTTGTGACCCCAAACATCTGCTCGATTAGGTAACTTATCCCAACCTTCACCCGTTACCCTAAGATGACTCTTATATGTTCAATTCCTTAAATCTCTAATTGAATTATAACTTTTATATGCTTATAACATAAGATTTGATCAAGGCAATCTCCTCTAATCAATCCAGCCTTAATTACTTCATTATAACTTATTTCTTAATATGAAGACCATGAAGGAATTTACTTAGGATGAAAATCTTCTGAAATTGCCTGCTATTTACTTTAAGTGGTCAGAAGATGGCGCTCTCTCACCATATGACCTTAGATGTTCCAAGTCTTAGATCAATACTATTGATTTCTTCACCTGATTCACTTCCCACAAATGGAAGGAAGGAAAGATAGATGTGTTGCAACCTGCTTAACTTGTTAGTAGATAGATAAATGGGTAGCTAGGTGTGCTCCCACTTGCATAACCTCTCATTTCTTCCTGGGGCCCAGATCCTGTCCAACGAGGAGAAGCGACTGAGCTTTGACCGCTACGGGGACGTGGGCGAGGGTCCGGGTTCTGCGCAGTCCCCGCACCAGCCTCCGCCCCGCCACTTCCACCACTTCCACGACAGCTTCTACTTCGACGAGTCCTTCTTCCACTTCCCCTTCAACGCGGAGCGGCGGGAGTCCTCTTCCGATGAGAAGCACCTGCTCCACTTGGCCCTCTACGCCAACGAGGTGGTGCCCGACAGCTTCCACAAGCCCTACCTCATCAAGATCACCTCCGACTGGTGCTTCAGCTGCATCCACATCGAGCCCGTCTGGAAGGAGGCCGTCCAGGAGCTGGAGGCGCTCGGTCAGAGAAGCGGCGCTTAGTAATCAGTCATTATAGTGATAATCATAATTAATAATTAATATTAATTAAATGATATTAATTAAATAATAATTTTAATAATATTAATTAAATAATATTAATTAAATAATAAATAAGTAATAATATCAATACCAGTAGTCTTCCCTTTATCCCTTATAACCCTTTAATAATAATAATAATAATAATAATAATAATAATAGTAATAGTAATATCAATGCTATAAGCCCAGTAGTGTCCCCTTATTCCCTATATATCTTGAATAATAATAATAAATATCAATGCTATAATCCCAGTAGTTTCCCCTTATATCCCTTTAATAATAATAATAATGATAATGATAATAATAATAATAATAAATAATATCAATGCTATAAGCCCAGTATTCCTCCCCTTATTCCTTATATATCTTGAATAATAATAATAATAATTAATAATACCAATGACATAAGCCACCTAACCTGTTGCCCCTTCTTCCAGGTGTGGGGATCGGGGTGGTGCATGCTGGGTACGAGCGGCGCCTGGCGCACCACCTGGGGGCCCACAGCACCCCCTCCATCCTGGGAGTCATCAATGGGAAGGTGACTTTCTTCCACAACGCTGTTGTGCGGGAGAACCTGCGGCAATTTGTGGAGAGCCTCCTCCCGGGGAACCTGGTCGAGAAGGTAATAATGATATCACTCAGCTTTCTTTGCAGCTCACAAAGAAATAATAGTAATAATAGTAGTAATAATAATAATAATTACTATCCTCAGTTCTTGTGGGTTTTTTCGGGCTATATGGCCATGTCCTAGAGGCATTTCTCCTGACGTTTCGCCTGCATCTATGGCAAGCATCCTCAGAGGTTGAGAAGGTCTGTTGGAAGTAGGAAAAATGGGTTTATATATCTGTGGAATGGCTGGGGTGGGGCAAGGAGCTCTTCCCTGCTGCAGTTAGGTGTGAATGTTTAGCTAATCACCTTCATTAGCATTTGAAGGCCTGCCTGAACCTGGGAAAATCTGTTGCTGGGAGGTGTTAATCTGTGCCTGGTTTCTTCCTCTCTGTTGTTTAGCTGTTATAATTTTAGAGTTCTTTAATACTGGTAGCCAGATTTTGTTCATTTTCATGGTCTCTTCCCTTCTGTTGAAATTGTCCACATGCTTCTTGTGGACTTCAATGGCTTCTCTGTGTAGTCTGACATGGTTGTTGGTGTGGTCCAGCATTTCTGTGTTCTCAAATAATATGCTGTGTCCAGGCTGGTTCCTCAGGTGCTCTGCTATGGCTGACTTCTCTGGTTGAAGTAGTCTGCAGTGCCTTTCATGTTCCTTGATGCGTGTCTGGGCGCTGCGTGTGGTGGTCCCTATGTAGACTTGTCCACAGCTGCATGGGATACAATGGTAGACTCCTGCAGAGGTGAGAGGATCCCTCTTGTCCTTTGCTGAACGGAGCATTTGTTGGATTTTCTTGGTGGGTTTGTAGATTGTTTGTATGTTGTGTTTCCTCATCAGCTTCCCTCTGCGGTCAGTGGTTCCCTTGATGTATGGCAGGAACACTTTTCCTCTGGGTGGATCTTCATCTTGACTCTTGTGGCTTCTTCTCGGTTGTCTTGCAGCTCTTCTGATGTCTGAGGTGGAGTCTCCATTGGCCTGGAGAGCCCAGTTGAGGTGGTTCCGTTCCTCTTGGAGGAGGTGGGCTTCGCAGATTCCTTTTGCGCGGTCTGCCAAGGCTTTGATGGTGCTTCTTTTTTGACTTGGGTGATGGTTGGAGTTTTGATGTAGATATCTATCTGTGTGTGTGGGTTTTCTGTAGACGGTGTGACCCAATTGTTGATCTGGTTTGCGGATGACAAGGACATCTAGCAAAGGCCGTCTTCCTTCATTTTCTTTTTCCATGGTGAACTGGATGTTTGGGTGGATGCTGTTGAGATGGTCCAGGAACCTGTTGAGTTCTTCTTCTCCATGGCTCCAAATGGTGAAGGTGTCATCCACATCTCTGAACCATATCGTGGGCTTTTTGGTTGCTGTCTCCAGGGCTTGTTCTTCAAAGTGTTCCATGTAGAAGTTAGCTATGACCGGGCTGAGAGGGCTCCCCATAGCTACTCCATCTTTCTGTTCGTAGAATTCATTGTCCCACTGAAAGTAACTGGTGGTGAGGCAATGGTGAAACAGAGCCGTGATGTCTTCTGGGAACCTCTGGTTGATGAGTGCCATGGTGTCTGCTACCGGGACCATGGTCAATAGAGATACCACATCGAAGCTGATCAGTTTGTCCTTTGTATTTAGCTGGAGATTGCTGATTTTTTCTATGAAGTGGGCTGAGTCCTTGATGTAGTGTGTAGTGAGCCCAATATGGCTTTGTAACTGTGCAGTGGTGGAACTGTGTAATTACTATTTTTACCTGCTTCTTGCAGCTCACAGAGGTTGTAGTAGTTGTTGTTGTGGTTGCATTATTACCCGCATCTACTTGTTGTTCACAGAGGAGAATTATGATTGGTATTGTTTTTACTTATTAATATTATATAACCCGCTTCTCCTTGCAGCTCACAAAAGGGGAATTATTATTATTATTATCATTATCATTATTTTACCCGCTTCTCCCTGCAGCTCACAGAGGATTATTATTATTATCATCATCATCATCATCATCATTTTACCTGCTTCTCCCTACAGCTCACAGAGGATGATGATGATGATGATGATAATAAGCCTCTGTGAGCTGGAGGGAGAAGTGGGTAAAATAATGATAATGATAATAATAATTCCCCTTTGTGAGTTTTATTATTTTTATTATTATTACATTTATTATTTTACTCTATTATTATTATTATTATTACTATTACTATTATTACATTTATAGGTTAGCTTTATTATTATTTTTATTATTATTACATTTATTATTTTACTCTATTATTGTTATTACTATTATTACATTAATGGGTTAGCTTTATTATTATTATTACATTTATTATTTTACTCTATTATTGTTATTACTATTACTATTATTACATTTATAGGTTAACTTTATTATTTTTATTGTTATTACATTTATTATTTTCTCTATTATTGTTATTATTGTTATTACATTTATAGGTTAGCTTTATTATTTTTATTATTATTACATTTATTATTTTACTCTATTATTATTATTACTATTATTACATTTATAGGTTAGCTTTATTATTTTTATTATTACATTTATTATTTTACTCTATTATTACTATTACTATTATTACATTTATAGGTTAGCTTTATTATTTTTATTATTACATTTATTATTTTACTCTATTATTACTATTACTATTATTACATTTATAGGTTAGCTTTATTATTTTTATTATTATTACATTTATTACTTTACTCTATTATTATTATTACTATTATTACATTTATAGGTTAGCTTTATTATTTTTATTATTATTACATTTATTACTTTACTCTATTATTATTATTACTATTACTATTACTACATTTATAGGTTAGCTTTATTATTTTTATTATTATTACATTTATTATTTTACTCTATTATTGTTATTACTATTACTATTACTACATTTATAGGTTAACAATTATTTTTATTGTTATTACATTTATTATTTTCTCTATTATTGTTATTACTATTATTACATTTATAGGTTAGCTTTATTATTTTTATTATTACATTTATTATTTTACTCTGTTATTATTACTATTATTACATTAATTGGTTAGCTTTATTATTTTTATTGTTATTACATTTATTATTTTACTCTATTATTATTATTACTACTATTACATATATAGGTTAGCTTTATTATTTTTATTATTAAGCAAACTGCAGTTGGCAGGGAGTTATCTCTGGCACTCCCTAATGTTTCACACACCAAGAACTCAGGGTCACATTCTCACTTCATAAAATTACATTTAAACATACATCATATATGAAATACACACTGACAGAATTGTTGTTGTTGTTGTTGTTGTTGTTGTTGTTGTTATCTGCCTCTCCTTGCAGCTCACAGAGGAGAGTTATTGTTGTTATTGTTATTATTATCATTATTTTATTGCTCATTAATACCTGATAGAGGAGGACCTGTCGAAGGCAAAAACCTTCCCCTTAAGATCGAACGCACTGACTTCTCTTCTGTCTTGTGTTTCAAGATTACAGATAAGAACTACGCCCAGTTCCTATCCAACTGGAAAAAGGAGAACAAGCCCCACGTCCTTCTATTTGACCACATGCCCCTCGTGCCGCTGCTGTACAAGGTCAGGAAATGAGGCTGGACTGGGTGGCCTTTGGGGGTCTCTTCCAACTCCAGGATTGCCTGACTTGGGTGGCCATCTATTGGGAGGGCTTTGACTAGGTATGGCTGCCTGGCAGAAAGGGGGGTGAAGTGGATAACCTTTGGGGAAGTCTTGTCCAACATAATAGCAATCATCATCATCATTTTATCTGCCCCTCCTTGTGGCTCACACGGGAGAAATATTATTATTATTATTATTATTATTATTATTATTATTATTTCCAAATCTAGGATACTATGATTATATTCCAAATCTAGGATACTATGATTCAGTAGTAATAATAATAATAATATAATACCTGCCGCTTACAAATCTAGGATACTTTAATTCAGTAATAATAATAATAATAATAATAATAATAATAATATAATACCTGCCGCTTCCACATCTAGGGTGCTATGATTCAGTAATAATAATAATAATAATAATAATAATAATAATAATAATAATAATAATATAATACCTGCCACTTCCAAATCTAGGATTTCAACTATTTCAACTCTAGAATTCTATGATCTCGGCCCTCGTTTGACCCCTTTCCCCCTCCCTTATTATTAGTATTATTATTATTATTACTAATTATTTATTTATTATTATTATTATTACCCACCTCTTTCAACTCTAGAATTCTATGATCTCTGACCTCGTTTCACCCCTCTCCCCCTCCCTTATTATTATTTATTATTATTATTGTTTTTATTATTATTATTATTATCATCCACCTCTTTCAACTCTAGAATTCTATGATCTCTGACCTCATTTCACCCCTCTCCCCCTCCCTTATTATTATTATTTATTATTGTTATTTTATTATTTATTATTATTATCATTCACCTCTTTCAACTCTAGAATTCTATGATCTCTGGCCTCGTTTGACCCCTTTCCCCCTCCCTTATTATTATTTATTATTATTATTATTATTATTATTATTATTATTATTATTTTATTTATTATTATTATTACCCACCTCTTTCAACTCTAGAATTCTATGATCTCTGGCCTCGTTTGAGCTCCTTCCCCCTCCTTTATTATTATTATTATTTATTAATTATTGTTATTTATTATTATTTATATATTTATTTATTTATTTATTATTCCCTTCCAGCTGACGGCCTTTGCCTACCGGGAGTACCTGTCCTTCGGCTACGTCTCGGTGGGCCTTCGTGGGACAGAGGACCTCTCCAGCCAGTACAACATCAACGTCTACACGCCCACCATGATGGTCTTCAAGGAGAACGTGGAGAAGCCCTCCGACGTCATCCAGGTCAGTGTAGAGAGAGAACTCCTCTGAAATATTATTATTATGACTCATAGTTGGATGGAATCCCAAGGGCCATCCAGTCCAAACCCCTTCTGCCAGGAAGGACACCATCAAAGCCCTCCTGACTGAGGGCCATCCAGCCCGACATAGAATCATTATGTCCTAGAGTTGGAAAGGACCCCAAAGGCCATCCAGTCCAACCTCTTTCCAGGCTGGAAGACAACATCCAATCCCTCCCAACAGTTGACCATCCATCCTCTACTTAAAAATCAGAGAAGGAGACTACCATAAGTTCTTCCTAAGGTCTATTAAATGACGGCCCTTCCCCCTTCTGCCCCTCTCCTCTAGGCCCGGGCCATGAAGAAGCAGCTCATCGACGACTTCCTGTCCCAGAACAAGTTCCTGATGGCAGCCCGCCTCACGAGCCAGAAGCTCTTCCAGGAGCTGTGCCCCTCCAAGAAGTCCCACCGGCAGCGCAAGTCAGTGGCGCTCTTGTCACAAATACAAATGTTCTTTCGTTCGTTTTCAGTGGAGCCAAGTGCTATAAGAAAGAAGTAGACACACGGATTCCAGTAATGGGCTTTATAATAGCTATGTTGGTTACGTGGACAAAAAGGGGGAAACATAACATATACTCCTTAACATTCACCCCTAATTCATTCATTCACTCCTTCATACTCACCATCCTTCACTCTTAGAGGCAGCCCTAGGTAATTTTCGTTATATTAGCGAGTTTGCATAGGAAGTTGGTTTGTGGCTAAGCGCAAAGTTTGTCGGTGCAAGAAGGTCCTTTCCACCAAGAGGTTGATGGGACAGGAAGAATAAAGGTCTAAGTACTTTCCATGACAAAAATATTCTTGTTTACCTGAGGGTATACAAGTTTGCAAAAACAGAGGAGGAGGCAGCAGTCATTCACAAACGTTGGTGCTTGTGTGCAGAGGCGGCCCTAGGCAATTTTCAACGATAAGCAAACAGTGTTTTGCCCCCCCCCCCCCACACCAATCACTGCATTTGAAGATGTATAAAAGGAAAAGTCAATGCCTTCATCCTTACTCTGGTTCACTTTTGGATGCGATTGTGAAGGAGGCATAAGCCTAAGAAATATTAAAAATTAAAAGCTTGAACCGAAATGTTAGTATAGAGGTCATACAAAGTTCAAGGTTTTGGTTTTTTGAACAGTCATTATATTAGTGAGCTTGCATAGGAAGTTGGTTTGTGGTTAAGCGCAAAGTTTGCAGGTGCAAGAAGGTACTTTCCACCAAGAGGTTGATGGGACAGGAAGAGTCAAGGTCAAAATACTTTCCATGACAAAAATATTCTTATTTACCTGAGGGTATATAAAAGTTTGGATGAGATTCTGAAGGAGGCATAAGCCTAAGAAATATTAAAAATTAAAAGCTTGAACCGAAATATTAGTATAGAGGTCATACAAAGTTCAAGGTTTTGGCTTTTGGAAAAGTCGTTATATTAGCGAGCTTGCATAGGAAGTTGGTTTGTGGTTAAGCGCAAAATTTGCCGGTGCGAGACGGTCCTTTCCATCAAGAGGTTGATGGGACAGGAAGAGTAAAGGTCAAAGTACTTTCCATGACAAAAATGTTCTTGTTTACCTGAGGGTATATAAAAGTTTGGATGAGATTCTGAAGGAGGCATAAACCTAAGAAATATTAAAAATTAAAAGCTTTTACTGAAATGTTAGTATAGAGGTCATACAAAGTTCAAGGCTTTGGCTTTTTTGAAAAGTCGTTATATTAGCGAGTTTGCATAGGAAGTTGGTTTGTGGTTAAGCGCAAAGTTTGCCGGTGCAAGAAGGTACTTTCCATCAAGAGGTTGATGGGACGGGAAGAGTAAAGGTCAAAGTACTTTCCATGACAAAAAATATTCTTGTTTACCTGAGGGTATATAAACGTTTGCAAAAACAGAGGAGGGGGCAGCAGTCATTCTCAAACGTTGGTGCCTGTGTGCAGAGACGGCCCTAGGCAATTTTCAATGGTAAGCAAACAGTATTTTGGCACTCCCCAACCAATCACTGATATATATTTTCTGTTCATCGCGGGAGTTTTGTGTGCCATATTTGGTTCAATTCCATCATTGGTGGAGTTCAGAATGCTCTTTGATTGTAGGTGAACTATACATCCCAGTAACTACAACTCGCATATGTCAAGATCTATTTTCCCTCAAGAGCACCCTTGGGCAAAATCAACTCTACCGCGAATGCTTACTTTGCGTAATGGGTTGAGCCGCCCCTGCTCTTAGTCCATTCATTCACTCCTTCAAACTCGCCATCCTTCTTCATTCATAATCCATTCATTCGCTCGTTCATACTCACCATCCTTCACTCTTAGCCCAGATATCACTGCCTTGGCCCTTTCACTATTGGCTGCAACTATTGGTCTGTTCAGCGCCTTCCAAGTCACCCAGTTTTCTGTGTGCCCAGGGGGGTGCCTCTCATTTGGTATCAGCCATTGATTGAGGTTCTGGGTTTGAGCCTGCCACTTTTGGACTCTCGCTTGCTGGGGTGTTCCAGTGAGTGTCTCTGTAGATCTTAGAACACTATTTCTTGATTTAAGTCATTGACGTGCTGGCTGATACCCAAACAAGGGATGAGCTGGAGATGTCTCTGCCTTGGTCCTTTCACTATTGGCTGCTACTTCCCGGCAGATGTCAGGTGGTGTAATACTGGCTAAGCAGTGTAATTTCTCCAGTAGTGATTTGGCGATTAGGGGGTGGGGTGTAATGGATGGTGAAGGTACACACAGTTGTATAAGAGTTACTTTTAAGGCAGTATAATTTCTCCAGTGGTGTGGGGCACAGACACCCCGTGATAATGCGGCATGGCTCATTCAGAGCCACATCTACTGTTTGAGCGTGGTGACATGTGTTCCACACTGGGCATGCATAAGCAGCAGAGTAGCGTAGCGCAAGGGCAGATGCCTTCACTGTGCCTGGTTGTGATCCTCAGGTTGTGCCAGTCAGCTTTCGTATGATATTGTTTCTAGCGCCCACTTTTTGCTTGATGTTCGGGCAGTGCTTCTTGTAGGTCAGAGCACGGTCCAGGGTGACTCCCAGGTATTTGGGTGTGCTGCAATACTCCCGTGGGATTCCTTCCTTCCCAGGTAATAATCCTCAGAGCTCGGGATGCTTGTCTGTTCTTGAGGTGAAAGGCACATGTCTGTGTTTTAGATGGATTAGGGATCAGCTGGTTTTCCCTGAAATAGGCGGTAAGAGCACCTAGAGCTTCGGAGAGCTTCTGTTCAACCATCTCAAAACTCTCTGCTTGAGCGGTGATGGCACGATCATCAGCATAGATGAAACTCTCTGTCCCTTCTGGCAGTGGCTGGTCATTTGTGTAGATGTTGAACATGGATGGAGCAAGCAGGCTCCCCTGAGGCAGGCCGTTCTGTTTCCGCCTTCTGCTTCTCTGGCCTTGGAACTCAACAAAGAAGCTCCTGTTCGGTAGCTGATTTCCTTGAGTGGTGATGGCACGATCATCAGCATAGATGAAACTCTCTCTCCCTTCTGGTAGTGGCTGGTCATTTGTGCAGATGTTGAACATGGATGGAGCAAGCAGGCTCCCCTGAGGCAGGCCGTTCTGTTTCCGCCTTCTGCTTCTCTGGCCTTGGAACTCAACAAAGAAGCTCCTGTTCGGTAGCTGATTTCCTTGAGTGGTGATGGCACGATCATCAGCATAGATGAAACTCTCTCTCCCTTCTGGTAGTGGCTGGTCATTTGTGCAGATGTTGAACATGGATGGAGCAAGCAGGCTCCCCTGAGGCAGGCCGTTCTTCTGTTTCCGCCATCTGCTTCTTTGGCCCTGGGACTCAACAAAAAAGCTCCTGTTTTGTAGCTGATTTCCTTGAGTGGTGATGGCACGATCATCAGCATAGATGTAGCTCTCTGTCCCTTCTGGCAGTGGCTGGTCATTTGTGCAGATGTTGAACATGGATGGAGCAAGCACGCTCCCCCGAGGCAGGCCGTTCTTCTGTTTCCGCCATCTGCTTCTCTGGCCCTGAAACTCAACAAAAAAGCTCCTGTTTTGTAGCAGATTTCCCAGAATCGACCAAAAGCCGGCATTGAATGTTTGCCGTATACATGTTATGCTCCACCCTGAGTCCCCTTTGGGTTGGGAAAGGCAGAATATAAATGTTTTAAATAAATAAATAGATAATGAAATGGGGGAAGGGGGAAAAAGGAATGAAGATAAAAGTATGATATTTATTTATTTATTTATTTACTACACTTGTAGACCGCCGTTCTCAGCCCTAGGGCGACTCACGGCGGTGTACAACATATAAAAACAATTTACAATAAAGTCAATATCACAAACAACGATAACAACATCACTATCAATAATACAATTACACTAAATCATTCGCGACGTCTCATCATAGAATCACAATCCAATCTCGTTTTCCATATTCCGTTCCAATCATCATTGCCAATTGTCGTAGCACTTAGTCAAACGCCTTCTCAAACAACCACGTCTTTAGTCTCTTGCGGAATGTCATGAGGGAGGGCGCCTGTCTGATGTCTACAGGGAGGGTGTTCTACAGCCGGGGGGCCACCACCGAGAAGGCCCTATCCCTCGTCCCCGCCAGCCGTGCCTGTGAGGCGAGCGGGATCGAGAGAAGGGCCTCCCCGGACGATCTCAAAGTCCTCGTGGGCTTATAGGCCGAGATGCAGTCAGACAAGTATTTTGGGCCGGAACCGTTTAGGGCTTTGTAGGCCAACGCCAGCACCTTGAATTGGGCCCGGTAGCAGATCGGCAGCCAGTGGAGCTGGAACAACAAGGGCGTTGTGTGCTCCCTGCGTCCCGCTCTTGTTAGACCCGTCGCAAACTCTGTTCCTGCGGGAGCAAACCTTGCTAGCATGTCCCTGACGTCATGAGACTCCGCCTCTCGCCCCGCCCCTTTCTCCGCCTCTTTCTCCTTGCGAGAGTGGTTGGCAGAATTCAACTGAGAGAAAATGCGGGCAATGCTGCCCTAGCAAAGGAAAAACCACGCTGGCAAAGAGAAAGGGGCGGAGAAAGGGGCGGGGCGAGAGACGCAGGCTCATGACGTCAGGGACGTGCTAGCAAGGTTTGCTCCCGCAGGAACAGAGTTTGCGACGGCTCTTAGTAACATAGCTGCCGCGCGCTGGACTAGCTGGAGCTTCCGGGCCATCTTCAAGGGCAGCCCCACGTAGAGAGCGTTGCAGTAGTCAAGGCGGTTAATATAGGTTACGGAGCTTTGTTAGTAAATTAAATCTTTACAGGAGTCTATTGTATCATGGGTGGGAAGGAATTGTTGGCCAAACCCCAATCATACAATTATATTCATTCAACAAAATGGCGTTTCTTCCCTTTCTCCTCGCTGCCCAGGTACTGCGTGGTGCTGATCACGGGCGAGGGGCAGAAATACGAGGCCGGCTACGAAGCCTTCCTGGCCTTTGCCCTGGCCAACACCAAGGACACCCTGAGGTTTGTCCACATCTACAGCAACTACCAGCAGCAGTTTGTCCACACCTTGCTCCCCAACCAGGAGGGACTCTGGGGGAAGTCGGCGGTGAGTGCACCAGTAAGATAGCATCTGTTCTCTCCGGACAGAGGGCCATCCAGCCACTGATATGATAGATAGATAGTAGGGCTGGGCAACCACGGAAAAATTTGTTTCTAAACTCGATTCGTTTTTAGGGGGTTTTTGCGTTTCAATTTTTAAAAGAATTCCGAAATTTTTCTTTAAAAAAGTTTGAAATTTACGAAATTTCGGAAATTACGAAACAATTACGAAACAATTGCGAATCGATTCGTTAATGGCGGACGCGACCGCGCAATACGCTAAAAAACCTCCAAATGGGACAGGGGGAACTTCTGAAGCTTCCCTCTCCCTCTGTTGTTGACTGTTGGTGTGATAATTATATATTTTTTTCACTGATTAAACAAACAACAACTGTAAAACTTGCCCCAGACATGCGGAAATAATAACGAAACAATTTCGAAACGAATACGAAACAATTACGAAACAATTACGAAACGAATTGAAAAATTCGTTTCGATTTTTAGTTGCTCCTGAATGGTTCAATATCGCTTCGTTATAAAAAAAATAACAAATTAATAACAAATTACGAAATTAACGAACGAAACCGCCCAGCCTTAATAGATAGATAGATAGATAGATAGATAGATAGATACTCTGTATCATAGAATCCTAGAGTTGTAAGACACCCCCAAAGGCCAACCAGTACAACCCTTTTCTGCCATAAAGGAAGACACCATCTGATCCCTTCTGGCAGATGACCATCCAGCCATGGTTATTTATTTATTATTATTACAGGTACTTTTACCCTGCCCTTCTCAACCCCCGAGGGAGGACTCAGGGCGGCTTACAAAAAAGGCACAATTCAATGCCTATACACTTTACACAAAATATACAAAACCAAAGTTAAAAACAGTTATCACAATTAAAACAGTCCACAACTAGTACAGAACACATCATATAAAAATAATATAAAAACTACTCTCGTGCTCAGCGTTCCGTCTTTCAGAGTTCCATAGTACTAATCCATTAATCATTTCCTAATCGTCGTCAAAGTTCTTTCTTCATCTGCCCGATTGTCCGAATGCCTGGTCCCAAATCCATGTTTTCAGTTTTTTCCTGAAGGAAAGGAGCGATGTTGCAGATCTAATTTCCCCGAGGAGTGAATTCCACAGGTGAGGGGCCACCACCGAGAAGGCCCTGCTCCTCGTCCCCGCCAACTTCACTTGTGATAGAGGCGGGGTCGAGAGCAGGGCCTCCCCGGAAGCCTCCCCGGAAGACTCCGGGGTGGGACATAAAGGGAGATCCGTTCGGAGATCCGTTATAAAATAATAGAGTTAGAAGAGACCTCATGAGCCATCTAGTCCAACCCTTTGCTATGTAAGAAAAGCACAAAAAGTACCCTTGATAGATAGATAAACTAGGTTCCATATCTATCATAAGAAGAAGACCCCAGTCCATCCCGCTTCTGCCATAAAGGAAAATACCATCAAAGCCCTCCCAACAGATGGCCATCCAGCCACAGATATGATAGATAGCCATACACTTAGTAGAAACACGCGGGGCAGTTGTTAATACAAAAGGCAAAACGCTAAAGCAGAATGCTTGATGCCCAATCATAAAAGACAGAAATCTCCTATTTCCCCCAAACTCCATCCGTGTACATATTTGGGCATATGGAGTATTTGGGCCAAGTTTGATCCAGATACTTCATTGTTTCAGTCCACAGTGCTCTCTGGATGTAGGTGAACTGAAACTGCAAAACCCAAGGTCAATGCCCACTAAACCCTTCCGGTATTTTCTGTTGGTCATGGGAGTCCTGTGTGCCAAGTTTGGTTCAATTCCATTGTTGGTAGAGTTCAGAATGCTCTTTGATTGTAGGTGAACTATAAATCCCAGCAACTACAACTCCCAAATGACAAAATCAATTTTTTGAGCGATGGTCACTCCTTGGGTTAGTAGGTGTCTTGTGGCCAAATTCGGCGGTAGTTTGTCCAACAGATTTTGAGTTACGATGTCACTCAAAACGACCAGAGCATTTTTATATATATAGATGATAGGAACCTAGAGTCAGGAGAGACCCCAAAGGCCACCCAGTCTGCCGTAAAGGAAGACACCATGCGATTCCTCCTGACAGATGACCATCCAGCCATAGATACGATAGACACACTATATTCTTTTCCTCAGGTGGTCATCCTGGAGCGGCGCAACGATGTCGGGAGGGTAGCCTACAAGGCCCTGGAGGATCCCTGGAGCGGAAGTGAAGACGATCACTTCCTGCTTCTGGACCTGTTGGGTCAGCTGCGGACAGAGCCAGGCTTCCTCTCTGGTGACGCCGTCCTGATGGACCTGAACGACGAACTCGCACCCGTAAGTCGTTTTGGCCAAGGAATAGCACTACATCACAAAAGTTGAAAAGGAAAATCTATTCCTGGTTTGAAAGTGTTATTTCCTGTTTCATTGTGTGGCATTTCCTTTGAAAGGAGTTTGAGGAGAGACTATTGGGCTTATAGCAGCGGTTCTCAACCTGGGGTTCGCGACCCCCAGGAGGGTCGTTGGGCCATTTTCAGGGGGTCGTGAAGCTGCCTTGGATGGCCCCGCCCCCTCCAAAATGGCTGCCGACCCCCTGTGCCAGCCAAAAAGCTAGCACTCCTGATCAGCTCCTCCTCCTGCTCTTCCCACAGGGCTGTGTGGTGCCAAGAGGAGGAGCTTGCAGGAAAAGCAGGGCGTGGGGGCAGGCGGAGTTTAGGTAGCCTTTCTGCCTTACCCCCACGCCTTTCCCAACTGTACAAAGTTACTGTTACAAATATCTGTTCAATGCTAAGGCTTCCTGCCAAAAGGGAACTGTAGAGGAGAGTCTACTGCCGCATTCCAGTACTGCCATCTGTTGAGGTGTTACGAAGGTGGAGGCATTACTTTTCATTCAAACCTCGTATCTATCTTCTCTCTCTCATTTGTCATCTAGATATCATTGTCTCTCACTTATTTCTCATCTCTCTCTCTCTCTCTCATCCCTCTAATTCACTCTCATCCTTCTTCCGTAGGTTTTCTTCCTGCGATGGATCTATTCCAGCATGGACTACTTCTCCGACTGCTGGGACAGTCTCTTCCACAGCAACTGGTAAGCCTTTGATATCGACTTGGATTTGGAGAGCTTTTGTTCAACCATCTCAAAGCTCCCTGCTTTGAGTGGTGATGGCACAGATGAAACTCTCTGTCCCTTCTGGCAGTAGCTGGTTGTAGTGAATTTTATGATCTATGCTGTATTTTTGGTTTGTAGCTCTAGGTTACAATATGGTTCATAGGGAAGAATTGGCTCAAATAGGGTAGCAACAGTGAAGGCAGGATTCATTTGCATATGTGAAGCCAATTGTTCGTTTGCAGATGAGAGTATGCCAGGATTTGAGCCAGAATGGCAGTTACAGAACTAAACATTCTAAAAGGGGCGGAGTCAAGTTTGAAAGAGGCAGTTAGAGTTTGTGAGTTTAAAAAAAGGGAGCTGTTAGGAACCTCGGTTAGAGAGAAGCAGTCGGGAAATAGAGCATTGGAACCAGAAGCTATAAATCAACTTTGTTACTTGGTTGCTTACCGGAGTGTCTCAAGCCTGTGATATAAAGCACAAAGGTTTAACAGCTCACAAGAAAGCCCCAGCCAATTTAAAAAGGGAAACTGCAGCAGTACAAGGCGGTAAAGGGATTTAGAAAGGAAATTCTTTTTCTCCTCACTGAGTCAAGAAGAAAAGCACCTGTAAAAGGACAGAAACAGAGTACATCCCAGGTATTAAAGTGGTGACAGAAAACTACATATGTGGTGTGGCATTACGTATTCAGTTATGTGCAATGTTACGCCCCACACTGGTCATTTGTGTAGATGTTGAACATGGATGGAGCAAGCACGCTCCCCTAAAGCAGGCCGTTCTGTTTCCGCCATCACTTTTTCTGACCCTGGAACTCAACAAAAAAGCTCCTGTTTTGTAGCAGATTTCCTATGACAATAGGAAATCTATTGATTATTGTTATCATGATCAGCATTAATGTTTATTTTTATTAGAAGAAGAGTTTGGACGGTCATCTCTTGGGAAGGATTGGGTGATGCCTGCCTGGCAGAACGGGGTCAGACTGGATTACATTTGGGGCTCTCTTCCAACTCTTGGATTCTATTATTATTATTATTATTATTATTATTATTATGACTTATTATTCTGCCTCTCTTCCAGGCGAGAAATGATGCCTCTCTTGTCTTTGATTTTCTCGGCCCTCTTCATCCTCTTCGGGACGGTCATCGTTCAGGCTTTCAGGTACAATAACAGCAACAACAATAACAACAACAACAACTGAAACAACAATAAAATAGAGTATTAATTGATAATGATTTAATAGTAATTATTATGTCTTCCTTTATGGCAGAAGGGGGTTGGACCGGATGGCCTTTGGGCTTCCTTCCAACCCTATGAATCTAGTAATAGTAGTAGTAGTAGTAGTAGTAGTAATACATTATAATATTAATTGATAATGATTTAATAGTAATTATTATATCTTCCTTTATGGCAGAAGGGGGTTGGACCGGATGGCCTTTGGGCTTCCTTCCAACCCTATGAATCTAGTAATAGTAGTAGTAGTAGTAGTAGTAGTAGTAATACATTATAATATTAATTGATAATGATTTAATAGTAATTATTATATCTTCCTTTATGGCAGAAGGGGGTTGGACTGGATGGCCTTTGGGGTTCCTTTCAACCCTATGAATCTAGTAATAGTAGTAGTAGTAGTAGTAGTAGTAGTAGTAATAATACATTATAATATTAAGTGATAATGATTTAATAGTAATTATTATGTCTTCCTTTATGGCAGAAAGGGGTTGGACTGGATGGCCTTTGGGCTTCCTTCCAACCCTATGAATCTAGTAATAGTAGTAGTAGTAGTAGTAATAATAATAATAATAATAATACATTATAATATTAATTGATAATGATTTAATAGTAATTATTATATCTTCCTTTATGACAGAAGGGGGTGAACTGGATGGTCTATGGGGTTCCTTCGAAACCTATGAGTCTATTATTAATAATAATACATTATAATAATAATACATTATAATATTAATTGATAATGATTTAATAGTAATTATTGTATTTTCCTTTATGGCAGAAGGGGGTTGGTCCGGATGGCCTATGGGGTTCCTTTCAACCCTATGAGTCTAATAATATTAATAATAATAATAACAAATAATAATATAATAACAATTCTATCCTCCTATCTATATTGTTATTGTTATTAATAATAATAATAATAACAATATAATAATAATAATAATAATAATAATAATAATAATAAATTACAATAATTGATAATAATATAATATTAATTCTATCTTTCTGCCTGGCAGATGTGGTTGAACTGGATAGCCTTTGGGGTTCCCTCCTGTGACGATGTGTAACTTTTATTCTTATGGTTATGTGTTGTTTAAACAGTAGTTAATAAATGGTAAGTATGTAGGATTATGTTTTGTTAGAGATGGTGGCTGGTGGCTTGAGCTGAGTTGCCATAGCAACGGGGGCGGAGCCAACTGCCTCTTCACGGCGCAGCTGTTTGAAAGTGGCAGTCTGTAAGCCGGTGAGCTACAGGGAAGACTGAGTCTCTGGGTGGAGATTCAGGGAATAAATTGGTGACCAAAGGGGTTACAGAAAAGGACCCGGTAGTGATAAAACCACAGGCGGTTATTGATTCTGGGTTAAGAATCAACGTTTGGCTGGGAGCCAATTCTGTTGAATAGGCCTTTTGGCTTATTTCTTTTGTTGGGACAGTTGTCCAGAAGAGATACATCTGCGTATAGAAACCTCTGGAAGTCTATGCCTGAGGTTACTCATGAAACCTTACTAATGTAACCAGTCAAGATTCGTGCCTTTTGTGAAGAAACAATCGAATCTGTTATACCTTGCTTGTTCCAGTAAAATTGTTACTGTTTTCCTCAAGCCTTGCCTGATACAGTTTCTCTTAAGTCAAACAGCCTGCATAAGGAGTAAAGTCAAGCCAGGGACAGAAAACGCTACGCTATCAATACTTCTGTAAATAATAGTCCCTTTATAAACCAGCTCATAAGCTGATATTGATCATTGCCCGGCTTTCCTCACAGATTAGGTGGCAGTAGTTTTACCCTCCTTCACACCTCCAACCCTATGAGTCTAGTAATAGTACTAATAATAATAATAATAATAATAATAATAATAATAATACATTATAATATTAACTGATAATGATTTAATAGTAATTATTATATCTTCCTTTATGGCAGAAGGGGGTTGGACCGGATGGCCTTTGGGGTTCCTTCCAACCCTATGAGTCTAATAATATTAATAATAATAATAACAAATAATAATATAATAACAATTCTATCCTTCTATCTATATTGTTATTGTTATTTTTTTCCCAGTGACTCGAGTGACGAGCGGGATTCTCCTCCGCCCAAGAAGGAAGAGGGGCCTTCCAAGAGCGAGAGGAACGACACCGGCGTCAACAAAGAGAGCAGGTCTCTCCCCCAGGGTTTGCGTTTGGGGTCCAAGCGGAGGTCTGGGGGGACGAGGACGGCAACAACAACGTATCTATGTGTCTATACAGGATGCCCAAGAAGGGCTTTGTGGAGGTGACGGAGCTGACGGACATCACCTACACCAGCAACCTGGTGCGCCTGAGGCCCGGGCACATGAACGTGGTGCTGGTCCTCTCCAATGCCACCAAGACCCCTCTGCTCCAGAAGTTCGCCCTCGAAGTCTACTCCTTCACCGGGTGCGTCTTGTCTCCTTTATTATAACTATTATTATTATTATTATTATTATTATTATTATTAGGTTGTTGTGGTTGTGGTTGTGGTTGTTCTAGTCCAGTGATGCGTGTCAGTGCTGATACGTGTGCCATAGGTTCGCCATCATGGTTCTACTCCAACCCCCTTACTATTAAATTATTATCCTTTATTGTAACTATTACTATTATTATTATTATTATTATTAGGTTGTTGTGGTTGTGGTTGTGGTTGTTCTAGTCCAGTGATGCGTGTCAGTGCTGATCTGCGTGTCATAGGTTCACCATCACGGTTCTAGTCCAACCCCTTTACTATTAAATTATTATCCATTATTATAACTATTATTATTATTATTATTATTATTAGGTTGTTGTGGTTGTGGTTGTGGTTGTTCTAGTCCAGTGATGCGTGTCAGTGCTGATCTGCGTGTCATAGGTTCACCATCACGGTTCTAGTCCAACCCCTTTACTATTAAATTATTATCCATTATTATAACTATTATTATTATTATTATTAGGTTGTTGTGGTTGTGGTTGTGGTTGTGGTTGTTCTAGTCCAGTGATGCGTGTCAGTGCTGATCTGCGTGTCATAGGTTCACCATCACAGTTCTAGTCCAACCCCTTTACTATTAAATTATTATCCATTATTATAACTATTATTATTATTATTATTATTATTATTAGGTTGTTGTGGTTGTGGTTGTGGTTGTTGTTGTTCTAGTCCAGTGATGCGTGTCAGTGCTGATCTGCGTGTCATAGGTTCACCATCACAGTTCTAGTCCAACCCCTTTACTATTAAATTATTATCCATTATTATAACTATTATTATTATTATTATTATTATTATTATTATTATTAGGTTGTTGTGGTTGTGGTTGTTGTTGTTCTAGTCCAGTGATGCGTGTCAGTGCTGATCCGCGTGTCATAGGTTCACCATCATGGTTCTACTCCAACCCCCTTACTATTAAATTATTATCCTTTATTATAACTATTATTATTATAACTATTATTATTATTATTATTATTAGGTTGTTGTGGTTGTGGTTGTGGTTGTTGTTGTTGTAGTCCAGTGATGCGTGTCAGTGATGAGACGCGTGTCAGGTTCACCCTCACGGTTCTAGTCCAACCCCCTTACTATTAAATTATTATCCATTATTATAATTTATTATTATTATTAGACTAAGATTCATAAAGAAAAATGGAATTACTGTTAAATTATTATTCATTATTATAATTCATTATTATTATTAGACTAAGATTCATAAAGAAAAATAGAATTACTGGAAAATATTATTATCCTTTATTATAACTATTATTATAACTATTATTATTATTATTAGGTTGTTGTGGTTGTGGTTGTGGTTGTTGTTGTTGTAGTCCAGTAATGCGTGTCAGTGCTGATCTGCGTGTCATAGGTTCACCATCACGGTTCTAGTCCAACCCCTTTACTATTAAATTATTATCCATTATTATAACTATTATTATTATTAGACTAAGATTCATAAAGAAAAATTGAATTACTGTTAAATTATTATTCATTATTATAATTCATTATTATTATTTTATTATTATTATTATTACCCCTTCACAGTACAAAAGGAATAACTTAGAATTATTATCCATTATTATAATTTATTATTATTAGACTAAGATTCATAAAGAAAAATAGAATTACTGTTGAATTATTGTCCATTATTATTATTTATTATTATTAGACTAAGATTCATAAAGAAAAATGGAATTACTGTTAAATTATTATTCATTATTATAATTTATTATTATTATTAACTAAGATTCATAAAGAAAAATAGAATTACTGTTGAATTATTGTCCATTATTATTATTTATTATTATTAGACTAAGATTCATAAAGAAAAATGGAATTACTGTTAAATTATTATTCATTATTATAATTTATTATTATTAGACTTGATTGCTATGTGTAAATGAATTGTATATAAGGAAGTCATGTACAGTGTATTCTCTCTCCTTGTGCTGTGATGTTGTTGAATTATTTATTATTATTATTAGACTAATTCATAAAGAAAAATAGAATTACTGTTGAATTATTATCCATTATTATTATATTATTATTATTATTATTATTATTATTATTATTATATCATATACACTCAAAACCTGGTTATGGGACAAAGCAATCTATATATATAAAAATGTAATGGTCGTTTGTGGGGTTAGCAGAACGCAAAAACCATAGGACAAATTGGCACCAAATTTGGACACAAGACACCTAACAACACAATGTATGTCCTTCACTCAAAAAAATTGATTTTGTCATTTGGGAGTTGTAGTTGCTGGGATTTGTAGTTCACCTACATCCAGAGATCACTGTGGACTCAAAGAAGGATGGATCTGGACCAAACTTGGCACAAATACTCAATGTGGCCAAATGTGAACACTGGTGGGGTTTGAGGAAAATAGACCTTGACATTTGGGAGTTATAGCTGCTGGGATTTATAGTTCACCTACAATCAAAGAGCCCCTTGAACCCCACCAATGATAGAATTGCGCCAAACTTCCCACACGGAACCCCCATGACCAACAGAAAATACCGTGTTTTCTGATGGTCTTTGGCAACCCCTCTCACACTCCCTCATGACCCCCACAGAGGTCACGACCCCCTCTAGAGGAGGAGACTCTGATCCCCCCCGGATGCTAACATTGCTCCCTTTCCCTCTTCATAGGAGCAGCACCCTGCACTTCTCCTTCCTCAACCTGGACAAGCACCGCGAGTGGCTGGAGACGGTGCTGGAGTTCGCCCAGGACGCGGCCCCCATCCCCAACCAGTACGACAAGCACTTCCTGGAGCGGGACTACGCCGGCCACGTCCTGGCCCTCAACGGTCACAAGAAGTACTTCTGCCTCTTCAAGCCCCGCCGCGGGGAGGAAGTTGGCACTGGCGGCAGCGCCGAGCCCCGTCCCGGGGAGGAGGAGCAGCCTGACCGGGGCAAGGCGTCCTCTTCCTCCTCCAGCCCGCAGGCCAGGCTCGCCAAGCGGAAACTCAACCGACTTGCCTTGTGGATGGAGCGGCTCTTGGAGGGCTCCTTGCAGAGGTTCTACCTCCCTTCTTGGCCAGCGCTAGACTGAGGCATCCATCGGACGGATTTATCGTCGGGCCGACAAGCAAACTGATATTCGCTCTCGTCGCGTCCCAGTTTTCGTCCTTTTTAGACAGCTCTATCATCGTGCCGACGAGCAAACGGATACTCGCTCTCGTCGCGTCCCGGTTTTCATCCTTTTTAGACAGCTCTATTGTCGGGCCAACGAGGAAACAGATACTAGCTCTCGTTGCGTCCCAATTTTGGTCCTGTCGAAAAAGGGGCAGTAGCTTTTCAGAAAGCTCTATCGTCGGACCGATGAGGAAATGGATACTTGCTCTCGTTGCATCCCCATTTTCGTCCTTTTTAGACAGCTCTAACGTCGGACCGACGAGCAAACGGATACTCGCTCTCATCTCGTCCCGGTTTTCATCCTTTTTAGACAGCTCTATCGTCGGACCGACGGGCAAAAGGATACTCACTCTCGTCGCATCCCAATTTTGGTCCTGTCGAAAAAGAGGCGGTAGCTTTTTAGACAGCTCTATCGTCGGACCGACGAGCAAACGGATACTCGCTCTCATCACGTCCTGGTTTTCGTCCTTTTTAGGCAGCTTTATCATTGGGCCGACGAACAAACGGATATTCGCTCTCGTCTCGTCCCGGTTTTCATCCTTTTTAGACAGCTGTATCGTCGGACCGACGGGCAAAAGGATACTCGCTCTCGTTGCATCCCAATTTTGGTCCTGTCGAAAATGGGGCGGTAGAGCTTTTCAGACAGCTCTATCGTCGGACCGACAAGCAAACGGATACTCGCTCTCGTCTTGTCCCGGTTTTTGTCCTTTTTAGACAGCTCTATCGTTGGACCGACGGGCAAAAGGATACTTGCTCTTGTTGCATCCCAATTTTCGTCCTGTCCGAAAAGGGGTCGTAGCTTTTTAGACAGCTCTATTGTCAGACTGATGAGCAAACGGATACTCGCTCTCGTCGCATCCCGGTCTTCGTCCTTTTTAGACAGCTCTATCGTCGGACCGACGGGCAAACGGATACTCGCTCTTGTCGCATCCCGGTTTTCATCCTTTTTAGACAGCTCTGTCGTCGGACCGATGAGTAAACGGATCTCCGCTCTCGTCACCTCCTGCCATCTTCGTGTCGTCGTTTTCTGGGGTGTTTTTCTCACCCTCGCTGCTACCGCAGAACAATTTTGCGTGGATTTTAGTTTCGTCCTCTTTTCTTCTGTCTTGGTTCTGTTTGACTCGGAGTTTGGGCGTCTCTTCCCTCGCATGAAAACCAACCCATTTCTCGAGACGGCTTAATATAAGAGATGTTTCTCCGCTTTAGCGAAGGGCCTCCTTCGGTGGATTGTGAGGCCACAATCCCTCCCACGAATGCAATAAATCCACATTTTTGGGGAAACCCAAGCCAGCGAAACTCTCCATTAAGATGTGTGCGTCCTTTACTTCTATTTTGGAGCCATACAAAGCTGCTACGAGCCAATCAAAAGAAGAGGAAAAACTTTTTTAAAATTACCCTTCTTAACCTCCGCCCAGAAACTGCCTGTTACGGATCTTGGAGGCGATGACGAGCCAAAATGCGTGATTTTCCTCCTGCCGAATATTTTTCCCATCCGAATGTAAGCCTTTTTTTTTTTTAGGAAGATGTTTAGAAAACTGCGAGGCTGCCTTATTGCTGTTGATCCTGCCATTCCCTATAATCAATATAATACACGGTTTGTTTGTTTGTTTTCTACTTAAACTGTGCAGATGAAATCAGTGGTTTCAGGTTCATGCAAACCTTGGGTTGTTGGTGATCAAACGTTGCCTTGGAGAGGCTAGATTTCTACATGCGAGGACTTCTGGTTTAACCATAGAGTACGAAATCGTCCATTTCCCCCTTTTTTTCAATTCTCTTGATTTTTTTGGAAACTCCCTTGAGAGGCTAGATTTCTCCTTGCGGGGACTTCGAGTTCAAACGATTCCACTGAGCTTGATTCAAGCTTCGGAAGGATTCGCGTCCATTTTTTCTTTTTTCCAATTCTCTTGATTTTTTTGGAAATGGTCCCTTGAGAGGCTAGATTTCTCCTTGCGGGGACTTCGAGCTTAAACGATTCCACTGAGCTTGATTCAAGCTTCGGAAGGATTTGAGTCCATTTTCCCTTTTTTTCAAGTCTCTTGATTCTTTGGAAACACTCCCTTGAGAGGCTAGATTTCTCCTTGCGGGGAATTCGAGCTTAAACGATTCCACTTTGATTCAAGCTTTGGAAGGATTTTCGTCCATTTCCCCTTTTTTCCCATTCTCTTGATTCTTTGAAAACAGTCCCTTGAGAGGCTAGATTTCTCCTTGCGGGGACTTAAACGATTCCACTGAGCTTGAATCTGCTTCAGAAAGATTTCCGATTTCGGAGTCGTCTGCCTTCAGTACGTGGACGAATTATGTCTGACTGTGCACTGCCGCGTCCAAATCAGGGTGAAATCCCCAGTCGTTTTGAGGGCATTTCGTAGATCCAGAAATATGCAGATGACGCATCTCTCTATGTGTGAATGTACGTATGTTTGTGCCACAATGGCTAGGTGAAGTGGCCTTCTGTGATATCACTAGGGTGTCCATTACTCAATGGAGTGGCCCTCTGTGATGTCACTGGGAAAGAAAGGTGACCTGTGTAGGAGAGGAAGGGAGGAAGGAGAGATACGTTGTTCTGGAGACTGAAGTAGAGCTGGAGAAGGGAGAAAGTACACCCCGATGACACCTGAGCCAGACTAGGTCTATTATATCATATTATATATCATGTCCACATGTGTACCTGGCAATGCTTCCCTATATTCTCCCTTCTCCAGCTCCGAGAAGGCTTGCTTTCTCCTTTGTTCAGATCTAAGAATTTTTACTTTCTACTGTTCTAAGCTTTATCTTTCCCAGGTCTAAGAAGGCTTTCTCCCTTCTCCAGCTCTGAGAATGCTTACTTTCTCCTCTAACTCTGAGGCTTACTTTCTCCCTTCTCCACCTCCGAGAAGTCTTGCTTTCTCCTTACGTCAGGTCTAAAAATTCTTACTTTCTCCTGCTCTAAGAAGGCTTACCTTTCCCAGGTAAGAAGGCTTTCTCCCTTCTCTAGCTCTGAGAAGGCTTACTTTCTTCCTTCTCTAAAGCTTATTTTTCCCTTCTCCAGCTCTGAGAAGGCTTGCTTTCTACCTTCTTCAGGTCTAAGAATTCTTGCTTTCTCCTGCTCTAAGAAGGTTTACCTTTCCCAGGTCTAAGAAGGCTTACTTTCTCCCTTCTCCAGTTCTGAGAAGACTTATTTTCTCTAGCTCTGAGAACGCTTACTTTCTCCTCTAATTCTGAGGCTTACTTTCTCCCTTCCCCAGCTCTGGGAGGCCTTGCTTTCTCCCTTCTCCGGGTCTAAGAAGGCTTACTTTCTCCCTTCTCCAGCTCTGAGTAGACTTATTTTCTCCAGCTTTGAGAAAGCTTACTTTCTCCTCTAACTCTGAGGCTTACTTTCTCCTTTCTCCAGCTCTGAGAAGCCTTGCTTTCTCCCTTCTCCAGGTCTAAGAAGGCTTACTTTCTCCCTTCTCCAGCTCTGAGTAGACTTATTTTCTCCAGCTCTGAGAAGGCTTACTTTCTCCTCTAACTCTGAGGCTTACTTTCTCCTTTCTCCAGCTCTGGGAGGCCTTGCTTTCTCCCTTCTCCGGGTCTAAGAAGGCTTACTTTCTCCCTTCTCCAGTTCTGAAAAGGCTTGATTTCTCCCTTCTCCAGCTCTGAGACTTGCCTTACACTGTGTTCATGGCAACACCCATTCTTTGCTCTCCTTCCTTCCTCTCAGACACTCTGCTTTTCTTTCCCAGTGACATCCCAGAGGGCCACTTCACCTAGCTACAGCCTTTCTGGTACAAACACATACATCCATATGTCAACTCGTATATGTATAGATAATAAGATATGTATCTATACATTCTCATACTTCGTAGGGTTGTCACCGTAGCAGTCAAAGCAGAACCTTGGGAGTTGTAGTCCCGCTGAGTAATAATAGTAAGGATTGCAAGCTCTGAATGAACACTGTACAATAGATAATGCATTTAGATCTATCATTGAAAGATATGCAACGATGATAAAGGTTCGTTTGAATGCGTATACATTTCGGCCAAAGGCAACCAGACCCGTATACATTTATGGTTATGCCCTTTGGTACTCGCAACGTCCCTCTGATCCTCTGGTCGGTTTCGAAAGAGCGCCGGATATTTTGCACTTTTTGATACTCGGTTTGGGGGGAATAAATAATTTATTGGACAAAACTATTTTATTTTGCATTTGTAAACAAGCACTGATTTTAGGTTTTTGCTTTTTTTTTGGTTTCACTTTGAAGGCGTGCGGATTGTCAAGAAAAGGAAAAATAAACTTATGTGAACGCGTGACTGAACTGTGTTGTTTGTAAGAAAATATATTGTCATAGATTCGTCTTGGGGGGAATGTTTTGTTTCTTGCGAGTGGTGAGTCTTTGGTCGGCTTCTCAGCAATGCTTTCAGGTCATTCTTTCCAACGTTTGGCATCGTTTTCAGCGGTGGAGACCTGGGTTCGAATCCCTGCTCAGCCTCAGAGGGAAGCAAGCTTTTTCCAAGCAAACTTTACTGAGAAAGCCTCGCAATAGCTTTCCCGTCATTCAGAAAAAAAGCTCAAACGAGGACACAAAGCAAAGGAACTGAAGTCTAATTCGAGCCTGGATCCATGAACTTCTTTCCCCAAATCACTTCTGCCTGGGATAGACCTTTACGCTGACTTCACTTGTGGAAGAGAGCAGAGCATTTCAAAGAGAAGGTTGGCTCCAAGAAGGGCCGTGTTCCCTGTTGAAGAAAAGATTGGAAAATTATTAGCACATATATACGGGTATTATCTTTGTGGGGAATCCCACAAAGAGTTTATGTGGAGGAGGGAGACAGTACAATAGGTGTCTATTAGGGTTGGTTGATCAAGAAAAAATTTGGTTCTAAACTCGCTTCGTTTCTAGGGGGCACCAGCGTTTCGAATTTCAGAGGCCTTCCGAAATGTATGATTTTAAAATTTTGAAATTTCCAAAATTTTGTTAATTACGAATCGTTTCATTTGTTTCGTTAATGGAAGGTGCCCTTCCCTCCCTCCAGAACCATTAATATCTCACAGTTTCCCTTCCATCCCTGGCGGCAGAAGGGAGAGGTGGGTGTGGCCAAGCACAGAGCTTCTCGGGGGCCTCACCCCCAGCCACCTCCAAGCAAGGAGCCCTGTGCTTGGCTACTCCCAGCTCTCCCTTGGACAGCTGGCCAGGGAGGAGAAGAAAGGTGACGGATTTTAAAAGTGTTGGTTTTTAAATCCCTCACCTTTCAAGCTAGTACCTGCCACATACCAGTACTGCCACCTGTTGAGGAGTTACAAAGGTGGAGGCATTACTTTTCATTCAACCCTCGTAATTATAGAAGTGTGTGATAATGTGAGTTTTGGGAAGTTTTGGGGACTTTGCTTAAGTCACATTGACCTACTGTCTACGCAGGGTTCCATACTTCTCACTTTAACAACACAACGGTTCAATGCTAAGGCTTCACACCAAAATGGAACTGTAGAGGAGAGTCTACTGAACAAGCCAGTACCTGCCGCATACCAGTACTGTTACGAAGGTGGAGGCATTACTTTTCAATCAACCCTCGTAATTATAGAAGTGTGTGACAATGAGTTTTTTGGAAGTTTTGGAGACTTGGGTCCCAAGTATATGCTGCTCGGCCTCTAGTCTGTGACGTGGACCTCACAACGATGTCGGAGTCGGAAAACGGGAAACTGCCAAAATCGTGCCTCGTAATTATTGCAACGACAGCAAAAGGAAGATTTGGAGACAACTGTGAAGTTTGCGGAGAGGTGGCAAATAATATATATTTTCCTGTCGTAGTCCCTGTGAATCGTACATTTGGTATTCTCTGCGCCTGCGCAGTGCAGCTTTCGGAACCTTCTAGAACATAGAATAACATTTCAAAGCCCACCTGGCCCCGCCCATCTCCCTCGAGTATATATGGCCTATGGGCGGGGCCAGCCGACAGTTCTCTTTTCCGCGCTCCTGTCAGCAGCTTGAGAACCTTTCTCCTCTGCGAGCTCTCTGATTTTGATTCTTTGGCTTTGACTGGACTCTTTTGACTGAGGTATTTGGACTACGATTTCTGGACTTGTTATTACTCTATTCACGGTTTGACCCGGACTCACCCGACGATTCCGCCCATCTCCAACGTTGACCCGGCCTGCCTGACCACGTCCCTGCCCGCCGCCATGTCGACCTCCTCTTTTAAGAGATGCTCTAAGTGCCCTAATACATCACCTGAAGCGTCATAGACGGGAGCCACTTCAACCAGGTCCCCTCCCACGATGTTGAGCCCTCGGCAGCCGTGCAGGATCTCCAGAGCCTGTGTGAAAGCACGAGAAGGTGAAAAGAAGGGGTGAATTGGGTTCTCCAGCCTGTGCTCAGCCCTTGTAGGGCTTTGATACGGCCTGCAGAGGTATAACGACGCAGCCGAGTAGTAGAGAAGATTTTAAATTTGATTTTATCAGACAGGGAAATATAGATAAAACAATCCCAACGCTGTTCAGCCAAATTATAACCTCCACTACAGACTAGCTCACCAAAATATAGAAGAACCAACTGTAAATTTACAAGTTAGGAACTGGGAACCACTGGAACTGAGACTTAAAATGATTCTTCAAAAGGTATCTGCTGCCACCATATTAATAATAAAAAGGCTGAGGTATTATTGAGAGTTTGTTCACACTCTGTGTCACAATAGTTTTCTTAGAAGCAGCTGAAAACTGACTGGAATATTGCTTTGACCACAAAGGTATTCACACTGAGGCTGGTATAAGTTGATAAAAATAATAAGAATGTTTATTGAACAGGCTTGAATAATTCAGATACAAATGCTTAATGGTTTCAGTAAAATACTGGTAGGTATAAAAAGCTTGTGGTTGCGTTTGAGTAAAGATCTTAAAAACTTCTGGGTTACAAATCTTAAAAGTTCCAACACAGAAAATTACTTCAGGAAATGAATATCTGAAAGTAACTCCCAAAAATCCCTCTTAGGAATCTAGCCAAAATCCTGAACTAGCCTTCCTTTGGAAATGAACAGACCACTAACGGGGTGCTGCTCCACAATTCTAAAGTCAATTCCAATTTTCACAGAAAAAAAATGTTCAAAACTTTTTGAAACTTCCGAGACTTCCAAATCCTTTCATTAATGGTTTGAAAGTGTTATTTCCTGTTTCATTGGGTGGTCTTTACTTTGAAAGTAGTTGTTTTACTCCAGAAGTGGGGGAAAGCATTTTGTGGCTTCTTACCTGCGCCGGGGTGAGTCCCGCAATCTCCGGGGTCCCCGTTCCTGGAGCATAAGCCGGGTCGATGCCGTCGATGTCGAAGCTGATGTAGAGGGGCTTGCGACCCATCTGGTCCCGCACTTCTGCCATCAGCGGAGCCAGAGACTTCCCCCAGCAGTCCTCCGCAAGCACCACCCGGAAGCCCTGCCAAGAGGGAAGGAATAGAAGAAGAGGAAGAAGGAGGAGGAGAAGGAGGAAGAAGAGGAGGCGGAAGAGGAGGAGGAGGAGGAAGAAAAAAAGGAGGGGAGGAGGAGGAAGAAGAAGCGGAGGAAAAAGAAGAGGGGGAGGGAGAGGAAGAAGAAGAGGAGGAGGAGGAAAAAGGAGGAGGAGGAAGAGAAGGAGAAGAATTTTACTTTTCACCTGCCTCTCCTCATGCCTCGAGGCAGGTTACAGGACAAATAAAATACATAAACATAGCAAAAACACTACAAATACACGCACTAAAACATACCTCCATAAAAGTTACATACCAAAAATGTATCTCCCCAAAATACCATCATGCTCTGGTCAGCACTGGAAGAAGAGGAGGAGGAGGAGGAGGAAAAAGAGGAGGAGGAAGAAGAAGAAGAGGAGGAGGAGAAAAATGAGGAGGAAGAGGAAGAAGAGGAGGAGGAAGAAGAAGAGGAAGAGGAGGAGAAAAATAAGAAGGAGGAGGAGGAAGAAGAGGGGGAGGAAGAAGAGGAGGAGGAAGAAGAAGAGGAGGAGGAGGAAAAAGAGGAGGAGGAGGAGGAGAAAAATAAGGGAGGAGGAGGAAGGAGGAGGAGGAGGGGAGGGGAGGAAGAAGAGGAGGAGGAGAAAAAGGAGGAAGAGAAAAATGAGGAGGAGGAAGAAGAGAAGAGGAGAAAAAGGAGGAGGAAGATGAAGAAGAAGAAGAGGAGGAGAAGAAGAGGAAGAGGAGGAAGAAGAAGAAGAGGAGGAGAAGAAGAGGAAGAAGAGGAGGAGGAAGAAGTGGAGGAGGAAGAAGAGGAGGAGGAGGAGAAAAAGGAGGAGGAGGAGAAAGAGGAGGAGGAGGAAGAAGAAGAGGAGGAGGAGGAAGAAGAAGAGGAGGAAGAAGAAGAAAAGGAGGAGAAAGAGGAGAAAGAGGAAGATGAAGAAGAAGAGGAGGAGGAGGAGAAAAATAAGAAGAAGGAGGAGAAGAAGAAGAGGAAGAGGAAGAGGTTTATTTTTGTACCCTGCCTCTGCCTCCATCTCCCCAGAGGGACTCAGGGTGGCGTAATAATAATAATAATAATAATAATAATAATAATAATAATAATAATATAATCATAACAACACTTTATTTATATTCCGCCTTCTCACCCCGAAGGGGACTCAGGGTGGATCACAGAACACATATACGGCAATGCCGCTTTGTATAGACAATACACAGAACAGAAAGGAGGTGCCACGGAAGGTTGGGCTCGAGTCCAGGGAGTGCTGTTGCTCTATCCTGATTGACGTAGAGCCCTCAGGATTTCCTCCTTCCTTTTGGTCGCCCAGCATTTTCTGATCATCTTCCTTTATGGCGTTGTAAAACACCTCCCCTGCTTTGTAGCAGTACCTAATTTCTCTAATCACAGCTAAAGCTGTTTTCGAATTGCTTAGGTAAACAATGAGCTAGGCTGACTGTTGGCAGCTAACGCCAAGCCGGAGCTTCGAACTTGCAACCTTTTGGTTGATAGATCTAGAATTGCTGATGATTTACCAGCTGTGCTAAACCGCCGGCTTACGTGGGACCAAGCCCAAAGCAAAATACAATTAAAAGCAAAACAATAACGAATTAAAACAAGATAATATTTAAAATACTTCTTAAAGACTCGTCACAACGACAAAGGGCATCTTCATATGATAAAAGAAAATGAAATGAAAATAGGGAAAGGGAAGAAAGGAAAAAATAAAATGAAGGAAAAGGGGAAGAGCTTAAAGAGAAAACGGGATGGAAAGAACGGAAGGAAAAGGAAAAGAATATAAAGCAAAGGAAGGGAAGGGAGGGGTTGGTAAAGGAAAGGAAAGAAAGACAAAAGGAAAGAAGGGAAAGGAAAAATAAAATAAAGGAAAGGGGAAGGACATAGATAAAAGAAAGGGATGGAAAGAAAGGAAGCGAAGGAAAAAGAAAAGAATGTAAAGAGAAACGGAAGGGAAGGGAGGGGCTGATAAGGGAAAGGAAAGGAAGACAAAAGGAAAGAAGGGAAAGGAAAAATAAAATTGGAAAAAGAACTTAAAGAAATGGGAAGAGAAAGGAAAAATAAAATAAAGGAAAAGAGGAAGAACAAAGTAAGAAAAGAAAGGGACGGAAAGAAAGAAAGTGAAGGAAAAGAATGTAAAGAGAAAGAAAGGGGAAGAAGGGGTTGGTAAGGGAAAGGAAAAGAAAGAAGGGAAAGGAAAAATAAAATAAGGGAAAAGAACGCAATGTAAGATAAAAGTAAAGAAATGGGAAGAGAAAGGAAAGGAAAAATAATATAAAGGAAAAGGGGAAGAACAAAGTAAGGAAAGAAAGAAAGTGAAGGAAAAGAATGTAAAGTAAAGAGAAAGGAAAGGAGGGGTTGGTAATGGAAAGGAAAGAAGGGAAAGGAAAAATAAAATAAGGGAAAAGAACGTAATGTAAGATAAAACTAAAGAAATGGGAAGAGAAAGGAAAGGAAAAATAAAATAAAGGAAAAGGGGAAGAACTGAGATAAAAGAGATGGAAAGAAAGTGAAGGAAAAGGAAAAGAATGTAAAGTAAAGAGAAAGGAAGGGAAGGGAGGGGTTGGTAAGGGAAAGGAAACAACAGGAAAATAAAAGAACGGAAGACAAAAGGAAATAAGGGAAAGGAAAAATAAAATAAGGGAAAAGAACGTAAAGTAAGATAAAAGTGAAAAAAGGGAAGAGAAAGGAAAGGGAAAATTAAATAAAGGAAAAGGGGGAAAACTTAAGAAAAAAGGGACAGAAAGAAAAAATAAAGGAAACGAAAAAGAATGTAAAGTAAAGAGAAAGGAAAGGAAGGGAGGGGTTGGTAGAGGAAAGGAAAGCAAAAGGAAAGAAGGGAAAGGAAAAATGAAATAAGGAAAAAGTACTTAAAGAAATGAGAAGAGAAAGGAAAGGAAAAATAAAATAGAGGAAAAGAGGAAGAACAAAGTAAGAAAAGAAAATAAAGGGGCGGAAAGAAAGAAAGTGAAGGAAAAGGAAAAGAATGTAAAGAGAAAGGAAGGGAAGGGAGGAGTTGGTAAGGGAAAGGAAAGGAAAGCAAACGGAAAGAAGGGAAAGGAAAAATAAAATAAGGGAAAAGAACGTAAAGTAAGATAAAAGTAAAAAAATGGGAAGAGAAAGGATAGGAAAACTAATATCAAGGAAAAGGGGAATAACTTAAAGTAAGGAAAGAAAGAAAGTGAAGGAAAAGGAAAAGAATGTAAAGTAAAGAGAAAGGAAAGGAGGGGTTGGTAATGGAAAGGAAAGGAAAAGAAAGGAAAGGAAGACAAAAGGAAATAAGGGAAAAGAAAAATAAAATAAGGGAAAAGAACTTAAAGAAATGGGAAGAGAAAGGAAAGGAAAAAGAAAAGAAAAGAGGAAGAACTTAAAGTAAGAAAAGAAAGGGACGGAAAGAAAGAAAGTGAAGGAAAAGGAAAGGAATGTAAAGTAAAGAGAAAGGAAGTGAAGGGAGGGGTTGGTAAGGAAAAGGAAACAAAAGGAAAAGAAAAGAACAGAAGACAAAAGGAAATAAGGGAAAGGAAAAATAAAATAAGGGAAAAGAACGTAAAGTAAGATAAAAGTAAAAAAGGGAAGAGAAAGGAAAGGGAAAATAAAATAAAGGAAACGGGGAAAACTTAAGAAAAAAAGGAAGGAAAGAAAGAAAGAAAATGAAGGAAAGGGAAAAGAATGTAAAGTAAAAAAGGAAGGGAAGGGAGGAGTTGGTAAGGGAAAGGAAAGGAAGACAAAAGGAAAGAAGGGAAAGGAAAAATAAAATAAGGGAAAAGAACGTAAAGTAAGATAAAAGTAAAGAAATGGGAAGAGAAAGGAAAGGAAAAATAATATCAAGGAAAAGGGGAATAACTTAAAGTAAGGAAAGAAAGAAAGTGAAGAGAAAGGAAAAGAATATAAAGTAAAGAGAAAGGAAAGGAGGGGTTGGTAATGGAAAGGAAAGGAAAAGAAAGGAAAGAAGGGAAAGGAAAAATAAAATAAGGAAAAAGTACTTAAAGAAATGGGAAGAGAAAGGAAAGGAAAAATAATATAAAGGAAAAGGGGAATAACTTAAAGTAAGGAAAGAAAGAAAGTAAAGGAAAAGGAAAAGAATGTAAAGAGAAAGGAAGGGGAAGAAGGGGTTGGTAAGGGAAAGGAAAAGAAAGAAGGGAAAGGAAAAATAAAATAAGGGAAAAGAACGTAAAGTAAGATAAAAGAAATGGGAAGACAAAGGAAAGGAAAAATAAAATAAAGGAAAAAGGGAAGAACCAAGTAAGAAAAGAAAAGAAAGGGGTGGAAAGAAAGAAAGTGAAGGAAAAGGAAAAGAATGTAAAGAGAAAGGAAGGGAAGGGCGGTTTGGTAAGGGAAAGGAAAGGAAGACAAAAGGAAAGAAGGGAAAGGAAAAATAAAAGAAGGGAAAAGAACGTAAAGTAAGATAAAAGAAATGGGAAGACAAAGGAAAGGAAAAATAAAGGAAAAGGGGAAGAACAAAGTAAGGAAAGAAAGTGAAGGAAAAGAATGTAAAGAGAAAGGAAAGGAGGGGTTGGTAATGGAAAGGAAAGAAGGGAAAAGAAAAATAAAATAAGGAAAAAGTACTTAAAGAAATGGGAAGAGAAAGGAAAAATAATATAAAGGAAAAGGGAGGAACAAAGTAAGGAAAGAAAGGGACGGAAAGAAAGAAAGTGAAGGAAAAGGAAAAGAATGTAAAGAGAAAGGATGGGAAAGGAGGGGTTGGTAAGGGAAAGGAAACAAAAGGAAAAGAAAGGAAAGGAAGACAAAAGGAAAGAAGGGAAAGGAAAAATAAAATAAGGAAAAAGTACTTAAAGAAATAGGAGAAAGGAAAGGAAAAGAAGAGAAAGGAAAGGAAAAATAATATAAAGGAAAAGGGAAAGAACAAAGTAAGGAAAGAAAGGAAGTGAAGGAAAAGAATGTAAAGTAAAGAGAAAGAAAGGGGAAAGGGTTGGTAAGGGAAAGGAAAGAAAAAGAAAGGAAAGGAAGACAAAAGGAAAGAAGGGAAAGGAAAGGAAAATAAAATGAAAGAAGGGAAAGGAAAAATAAAGGAAAGGGGGAAGAACTGAGATAAAAGAAAGGGATGGAAAGAAAGGAAGTGAAGGAAAAGAATGTAAAGTAAAGAGAAAGGAAGGGAAGGGCGGGTTGGTAAAGGAAAGGAAAGGAAGACAAAAGGAAAGAAGGGAAAGGAACAATAAAATAAGGGGAAAGAACGTAAAGTAAGATAAAAGTAAAAAAAGGGAAGGGAAAGGAAAGGAAAAATAATATAAAGGAAAAGGGGAAGAACAAAGTAAGTAAGGAAAGAAAGAAAGTGAAGGAAAAGGAAAAGAATGTAAAGAGAAAGGAAGGGAAGGGTTGGTAATGGAAAGGAAAGAAGGGAAAGGAAAAATAAAATAAGGAAAAAGTACTTAAAGAAATGGGAAGAGAAAGGAAAGGAAAAATAAAAAGACCCCCGCATGAGCCCTCAGGGGGTTGCGACCCCCAGGTTGAGAAACACTGCTAGAAAGACTACTGCTGGTGTGTTCTAAGCAAGGTAGTTCTACTCTGAGGTGTGTGCAGAATACGGCCATACAGTAGGGCTGTGCAACCACGGAAAAATTTGTTTCTAAACTCGATTCGTTTTTAAAAGAATTCCGAAATTTTTCTTTAAAAAAGTTCAAAATTTACGAAATTTCGGAAATTACGAAACAATTACGAAACAATTACGAATCGATTCGTTAATGGCGGACGCAACCGCGCAATACGCTAAAAAAACCCCCAAATGGGACAGGCGGAACTTCTGAAGCTTCCCTCTCCCTCTGTTCTTGACTGTTGGTGTGATAATTATATTTTTTTATCACTGATAAAACAAACAACAACTATAAAACTTGCACCAGACATGCGGAAATAATAACGAAACGATTTCGAAACAATTACGAAACAATTACGAAACAATTACGAATCGATTCGTTAATGGCGGACGCAACCGCGCAATACGCTAAAAAAACCCCCAAATGGGACAGGCGGAACTTCTGAAGCTTCCCTCTCCCTCTGTTCTTGACTGTTGGTGTGATAATTATATTTTTTTATCACTGATAAAACAAACAACAACTATAAAACTTGCACCAGACATGCGGAAATAATAACGAAACGATTTCGAAACAATTACGAAACAATTACGAAACAAATTGAAAAATTCGTTTCGTTTTTTAGTTGCTCCTGAATGGTTCAATATCGCTTCGTTATCAAAAAAAAATAACGAATTACTAAATTAACGAACGAAACCACCCAGCCCTACCATACAGCCCAGAAACCATGCAATAACACCCCAGCTATTCCGTCCGTGAAAGCCTTCGATAATACATGGGATTTAAGGTAGAGGAAAATACAAGAGCGGAATCACGGGAATGCAAAGCTCACACGACCTGCTCCCGGCAGAACTTGTAGGGGTCGGGGGAGTAGGAGGAGCCCCGGATGCCGATCTGAATGACCCGTTGGCAGTCCAGGAGTCCCTCGTCGACGCAGCGCCGGAAGGGCGTCCCGTGGTAGAGCTTCTCTCCGAGGGCCTGGTCGCCGGTGTCGGTGTGGGCGTCCACGTGCACCAGACCCACAGGGCCGTACCTGGGATGCGAAGGAGAGCACTTGGAGGGGAGACGCACGGCACGTGGCCAACAGCCCCCTTTGAAAGGATCATCAAAACGAGTATACAGTGTTCCCTCACTTATCGCGAGTGTTGCATTCCAGGACCACCCGCGATAAGTGAAATTGTCTCCTTCTCTACTTTTCTTTCTTTCCTTCTCTCCCTCCTCTCCTTCCTTCCTTCTCTACCCTTCTTTCCTTCCTTCTCTCCTTCTCTGCCTCCTAGCCTTCTTTCTTTCCTTCCCTCTTTCTCTCCCTCCTTCCCTCTCTACCCTTCTTTCTTTCCCCTCCTTCATTCCCTCTTTCTCTCCCTCCTCTCCTTCCTTCTCTACACTTCTTTCCTTCCTTCTCCTTCCCTCCTTCTTTCTCTTCTTCTCTCCCTCCTTCTCTATCCTTCTTTCCTTCCTTCTCTCCTTCCCTCCTTCTTTCCCTCTTTCTCTCCCTCCTTCTCTCCTTCCTTCCTTCTCTACCCTTCTTTCCTTCCTTCTCTCCTTCTCTCCCTCCTAGCCTTCTTTCTTTCCTTCCCTCTTTCTCTCCCTCCTTCCCTCTCTACCCTTCTTTCTTTCCCCTCCTTCATTCCCTCTTTCTCTCCCTCCTCTCCTTCCTTCTCTACACTTCTTTCCTTCCTTCTCTCCTTCCCTCCTTCTTTCTCTTCTTCTCTCCCTCCTTCTCTATCCTTCTTTCCTTCCTTCTCTCCTTCCCTCCTTCTTTCCCTCTTTCTCTCCCTCCTTCTCTCCTTCCTTCCTTCTCTACCCTTCTTTCCTTCCTTCTCTCCTTCTCTGCCTCCTAGCCTTCTTTCTTTCCTTCCCTCTTTCTCTCCCTCCTTCCCTCTCTACCCTTCTTTCTTTCCCCTCCTTCATTCCCTCTTTCTCTCCCTCCTCTCCTTCCTTCTCTACACTTCTTTCCTTCCTTCTCTCCTTCCCTCCTTCTTTCTCTTCTTTTCTCCCTCCTTCTCTATCCTTCTTTCCTTCCTTCTCTCCTTCCCTCCTTCTTTCCCTCTTTCTCTCCCTCCTTCTCTCCTTCCTTCCTTCTCTACCCTTCTTTCTTTCCCCTCCTTCTTCCTTCCTTCTCTACCTTTCTTTCCTTCCTTCTCTTCTTCCCTCCTTCTTTCTCTTTCTCTCCCTCCTTCCTTCTCTACCCTTCTTTCTTTCCCCTCCTTCTCTCCTTCCTTCCTTCCTTCCTTCTCTACCCTTCTTTCCTTCCTTCTCTCCTTCCCTCCTTCTTTCTCTCTTTCCCTCCCTCCTTCCTTCTTTACCCTCCTTTCTTTCCCCTCCTTCTTTCCCTCTTTCTCTCCCTCCTTCCTTCTCTACCCTTCTTTCTTTCCCCTCCTTCTCTCCTTCCTTCCTTCCTTCCTTCTCTACCCTTCTTTCCTTCCTTCTCTCCTTCCCTCCTTCTTTCTCTCTTTCCCTCCCTCCTTCCTTCTTTACCCTCCTTTCTTTCCCCTCCTTCTTTCCCTCTTTCTCTCCCTCCTTCCTTCTCTACCCTTCTTTCTTTCCCCTCCTTCTTTCCCTTTCTCTCCCTCCTTCTCTCCTTCCTTCTCTCCTTCCCTCCTTTCCCTCTTTCTCTCCTTCTCTACTTATTTCCTTCCTTCTCTACTCTTCTTTCTTTCCTTCTTTTTCTCACCTCCTTCTTTCTTTCCTTCCTTCCCCCTTTTTGTGTTTTGTGTGTGTGTATATATGTGTGTGTTTGCATATATATGTGGTTTTGCGAATGCATTGTAATGTAATCTTTGTTTTTTTGGCTTTTCAAGTGCCTTCTGTTGTGTTTTTCAGAGTTTTCACGAGTGATGGTCACTCGTTGGCCTGAGAGGTGTCTTGGGTCCAAATTTGGTGTCAATTTGTCCAGTGGTTTTTGAGTTATGCTAATCCCACAAACGAACATTACCTTTTTGTTTATATAGATAAGTAAAAAGCATCTAAGTAAAAAGCACTTTAAAGGAATAGGTAAATCCAATTAGGTAAGAAGGTAAGCATGAACATTGTAATGCATTTTCTTTCTCTTTTTTTGGCCTTTTAAGTCTCTTCCGCTGTGTTTTTCAGTGTGTTTATGAGTGATGGTCACTCGTTGGCCTGAGAGGTGTATTGTGTTCAAATTTAGTGTCAATTCATCCAGTGGTTTTTGAGTCCTGTTAATCCCACAAACGACCATGACATTTTTGTTTATATAGATATGTAAAAAGCATCTAAGTAAATATAATGTTAGAAATATAATGGACTGGTTGCTTTGACACGACAAATAAATAAACAAATAAAAATCTAAGTAAAAAGCACTTTAAAGGAATAGGTAAATCCTATTAGGTAAGAAGATAAGTATGAACATTGTAATGTATTTTCTTTTTGTGGCTTTTTAAGTCCCTTCCGCTGTGTTTTTCAGTATTTTTATTAGTGATGGTCACTCGTTGGCCTGAGAGGTGTCTTGTGTCCAAATTTGGTCTCAATTCCCCCAGTGGTTTTTGAGTTCTGTCAATCCCACAAACGAACATGACATTTTTATTTATATAGATAAGTAAAAAGCAACTAAGTAAAAAGCACTTTAAAGGAATAGGTAAATCCAATTAGGTAAGAAGATAAGTATGAAAATTGTAATTTAATTTTTTTTTTGGCTTTTTAAGTCCCTTCCGCTGTGTTTTTCCACAGTCAGGCACTACTAAAATATTTCCAAACAACCGCAACCACATTAACGAGAACCTACTTTTCCGCCACCGCCTGCAGGATCGGGTAGGTGATTGTGTGGTCTCCTCCTGCGGGGAAAATAAGAGGGTCCAAATGGATAGCCAAACGAGGTCCCGAACCTTCCTTCCAGGCTTCCCGTGCCTTCCCCAACCCAGGGTCCCCCAAAGGTCATCCAGTCTGACCCATATCAACGAGGGCACATTCCAAACCCTCCTGACAGATGGCCATCCAACCTCTTTAACAGTGGACCCCATTGGGCACCATGTTCCAGACTCATGGCAAAAACTAACCAGCCTGAGCCCTACTCCTAGCCCTAACCCCTAACTCTAACCTGAACCCTAGCCCTAACCCGAGCCCTACCCCTATCCCTAACCCTAACCTGAAACCTACCCCTAGCCCTAACCCGAGCTCGAGCCCTAACCCTAACCTGAGCCCTAGCCCTAACCCGAGCCTAAGCCCTAGACTGAGCCCTACCCCTAACCCAAGCCCTACCCCTCACCTTAACCTGAGCCCAAGCCCTAGCCCTAACTCGAACCTGAGCCCTACTCCTAACCCTAACCTGAGCCCTAGCCCTAACCCGAGCCTAAGCCCTAGACCGAGCCCTACCCCTAACCCGAGTCCTAACCCTAACCTGAGCCCAAGCCCTAGCCCTAACTCGAACCTGAGCCCTACCCCTAACCCTAACACAAACCCTACCCCTAGCCCTAACCTGAGCCCGAGCCCTAGCTCTAACCCGAGCCCTACCCCTAACCTTAACCCTATACTTTACCCAGCGCCAGAGGCACGCAGCCCCCGGCCACGATCCTTCGGAAGGCCTCCCGGATCCGCTTGCAGCTGTCCGCAAGGTTGTACAAGTTGACGCTGACGTCTCCAATGTCAGCAACACGGAGGGAATGGTACGGATCTGCGCCGGTACTCGGGTTGAACCGCCGCACCATCCCGGATTCGGCCCGCATCTCCCGCGGACCGAACCTGGAAACGGGAATTGCACTATGTAGCAGCTGTGATCGTGTTACCCATGTTTATTATTGTTATGTGTCAGACCCATATAATTGGAAAGGTACCCCCAAAGGGCATCCAGTCTAACCCCCTTCTGCTAGACAGGAACAGAGGCGGCCCTAGGTAATTTTCAACAGTAAGCAAACAGTATTTTGGCACTCCCCCAACCAATCATATGTTCTGTTAGTCGTGGAGTTCTGTGTGCCATATTTGGTTCAATTCCACCATTGGTGGAGTTCAGAATGCTCTTTGATTGTAGGTGAACTATACATCCCAGTAACTACAACTCGCATATGTCAAGGTCTATTTTCCCCCAAGAGCACCTCAAGAGCACCCCTGGCAACATCAACTCTACCGCGACTGCTTACTTTGCGTAATGGCTTCGCCGCCCCTGGGGATGCAAGCCAATTCCATCATTGGTGGAGTTCAGAATGTTCTTTGATTGTAGGTGAACTATACATCCCAGTAACTACAACTCGCCTATGTCAAGGTCTATTTTCCCCCAAAGAGCGCCTCAAGAGCACCCCTGGGCAACGTCAACTCTACCGCGAAGGCTTACTTTGCGTAATGGGTTCGCCGCCCCTGGACAGGAAGATATAATTACTGTTATATTATTGTTATTATTGTTATTTGTTAGGCCCATATAATTGGAAAGGTACCCCCAAAGGGCATCCAGTCCCTCCCCCTTTTACAAGACAGGAAGATATAATTACTTCTATATTATTGTTGTTGTTGTTGTTGTTGTTGTTGTTGTTGTTGTTATTATTATTGTATTTGTTAGATGCATATAATTGGAAAGGTACCCCCAAAATTCTCATAAGAGTTGTAAAGGGACCCCCTGGGGCCATCCAGTCTCACCCCCTTCTTTCTTCCAGAGAGGAAAATAAAATTGCTATTTTATTATTATCCATATTATTACTATTATTATTATTATTATTATTCTCATTGAGTTGGACGGGATCCCCAAAGGACATCCAGTCCAACCATTTTCTGCCAGGCAGGAAGATAGAATTGCTACTAGATTATTGTCCATTATATTATTATTATTGATTATTTATTATTATCATATATTATAATAATTATTATTACTATTCTTATAGAGTTTTAAAGGGACCCCAGGGGCCATCCAGTCTCACCTCCTTCTTTCAGAGGAGAAGATAATATTGCTATTTTATTATTATCCTTATTATTACTATTATTATTATTGTCCATTATATTATTAATAATTATTTATTATTATGATATATTATAATAATAATTATTACTATTCTTATAGAGTTGGAAGGGATCCCCAAAGGACATCCAGTCCAACCCTTTTCTGCCAGGCAGAAAGATATGATTGATTAGCATTATTATCCATATGAGAAGACACAATCTAAGCCCTTCCAACAGATGGCTGTCCAGCCTTGAATCATAGACCCCTAGAGTTGGGAAGGGACCCCAAAGGGCCATCCAGTCCAGCCCCTCCCTGCCACCCCATTCAATCCCTCCCAAATGATGGCCATTAGGTTTTGTGCACGCATTCAATTTGGTCGGTTCAGCTAATCCGGCTTGTTCGACTGTCCGTAACGGCAAGGGCTCAGCCTCCAGGAAACATTAAACCTGGACTCTTCTACAGACCAAAGGGAAAGGATCGCAGAAAGAGTGGTATGCTTTTAATCCAGGTCTTAATGAAGAGTATGAGGACAAACGACGCCTAAAAAGACAAGAAGGGAGCCCCACTTCAGCTAATCCGGCTGGTTCGGCTGTCCGTAACGGCAAGGGCTCAGCCTCCAGGAAACATTAAACCCAGACTCCTCTACAGACTGAAGGAAAATGATCGCAGAAAGAGTGGTTATGCTTTTAATCCAGGTCTTAATGAAGAGTATAAGGACAAACAACACCTAAAACGACAAGAAGGGGAGCCCCACTTCAGCTAATCCGGCTGGCTCGGCTGTCCATAACGGCAAGGGCTCAGCCTCCAGGAAACATTAAACCCGGACTCCGCTACAGACCGAAGGGAAAGGATCGCAGAGAGAGTGGTATGCTTTTAATCCAGGTCTTAATGAAGAGTATAAGGACAAACAATGCCTAAAACGACAAATAGGGAAGCCCCACTTCAGCTAATCCGGCTGGTTCGGCTGTCCGTAACGGCAAGGGCTCAGCCTCCAGGAAACATTAAACCCGGACTCCGCTACAGACCAAAGGGAAAGGATCGCAGAGAGAGTGATTATGCTTTTAATCCAGGTCTTAATGAAGAGTATAAGGACAAACAACGCCTAAAACGACAAGAAGGGGAGCCCCACTTCAGCTAATTCGGCTGGTTCGGTTGTCCGTAACGGCAAGGGTTCAGCCTCCAGGAAACATTAAACCCGGACTCCGCTACAGACCGAAGGGAAAGGATCGCAGAGAGAGTGATATGTTTTTAATCCATGTCTTAATGAAGAGTATAAGGACAAACGACGCCTAAAACGATAAGAAGGGGAGCCCACCCCCACAACAGAAAACAAATATTTTGGTTTCCCGGACCGAAAACGGATTTCTGTCCTCCCGAATTTGGAAGTCTGCTAAAAAACGGATCAGGATTCCCACCAAAATCCAAGACACTGAAATGGATCTCGGTTTTACCCACTTTACACAATCCTAATTACTCAAACGCACCTTGCTCCGGGCCGGTTGGAGGTCCCAGTGTCCAGCGGGACCCCGACGAAGGCAGCATCCAGACCGTCAGCCGAACTCTGGACGGGGAGCTTGAACATGGAGCAGACTCCGACGGGCCTGGCCTGCGTCTCTGCACTGGGAGGCACGTTGAAGCCGCTCTTTGAGATGAAGCGGCGGAGGCTTCCAGAGAAGGAGCGAGACCTGGTGGTCCGGAGTCCGGCGAGGTCGCATTTTCTGGGGAAGGGATGCCGCCAAAGGGCCCCTCGCCCCCAGGAAAGCAAACCCTGCATCCCCGCAATGCGTTTGAACTCAACGGAGCTGCTTGTTGGCAGCTTTACAAAGCAAATCAAAGGAGTCCTGCCCATGGGTTCAAAGGTTGGCGGGGAAAGGCCGTTGGGCACGGGCTGCGGAGGAGGAGGAGGAGGCACTACTAGGTTTATTAATTTTTAATTGCTTGTATTGTTGTGTTCAGGCTCGGCCTCATGTGAGCTGCACCGAGTCCCTTGGGGAGATGGTAGCGAGGTACAAATAGTGTGTTACTATTATTATTACTATTATTTATTACTTGGAGTTTAATAAGTCTATCGAGCTACCTATCAATCATCCTATCTATCTATCTATCTATCTATCTATCTTCCTATCTACCTACTTACCTATCTATTTTCCAAGCTATCTATTTATTTTCCTATCTATCTATCTATCTATCTGTCTATCTATCTCTATCTATCTCTCTATCTACTCACCCATCTACCCACCCACCCATCTATCCACCCATCCATCCATCTCTCTCTCTATCTCTCCCTCTCTCTCTATCTCTCTCTCTATCTATCTATCTATCTATCTATCTATCTATCTATCTATCTATCTATCTTCCAATCTACCTACTTACCTATGTATCTATTTTCCAAGCTATCTATTTTCCTATCTATCTATCTATCTATCTATCTAGCCTATCCTATCTGTCTTCCTATCTATGTTCCTATCCTATAGCTATCTACTTATCCTATAGATAGGTAGATAAGATATCCATCTTCCTATCTATCTATCTATCTATCTATCTATCTATCTATCTATCTCTATCCTATATTCCTATCTACCTACTTACCTGTCTATGTATCTATTTTCCAAGCTATCTATCTATCTATCTATCTATCTATCTATCTATCTATCATCTTCCTAACTAGCTATTTATCTTATATATCCATTTTCCTATCTGTCTGTCTGTCTATCTATCATCTATCTATCTCTGTATCTCTCTCTCTCTCTATCTATCTATCTATCCATCCATCCATTCTCTGGCATCATCTATCTATCTCTGTATCTCTGTATCTCTCTATCTATCTATCTATCTATCTATCTATCTATCTACCTACTTACCTATGTATCTATTTTCCTATCTACCTATCTATTCCTTTCCATCTACCTACTTACCTATCTTTCTTCCTTTCTTCCTATCTATCTTCCTATCTACCTACTTACCTATGTATCTGTTTTCCAAACTCTCTCTCTTCCTAACTAGCTATTTATCTTATATATCCATCTTCCTATCTATCTTCCCTTTCATCCATCTATCTATCTATCTATCTATCTATCTATCTATCTATCTATCTATCTATCTTATCTACCTACTTACCTACCTATGTATCTATCTTCCTATCTATCTATCTTCCTATCTATCTTCCTATCTATCTTCCTATCTATCTATCTATCTATCTATCTATCTATCTATCTATCTATCTATCTATCTTCCTATCTATCTTCCTATCTATCTATCTATCTATCTATCTACCTACCTACCTACCTACCTACCTACCTATCTTCCTAACTACCTATTTATCTTATATATCCATTTTCCTATCTATCTATATCTCTATCTATCCATCTATCTTCCTATGTACATACCCATCTTCCTATCTATCTATCTATCTATCTATCTTCTTATCTACCTACTTACCTACCTATCTATGTATCTATTTTCCTATCTATCTATCTATCTATCTATCTATCTATCTATCCATCTACCTACTTACCTATCTTCCTATCTATCTTTCTATCTTTCTATCTTTCTATCTATCTATCTATCTATCTATCTATCTATCTATCTTCCTATCTATCTTCCTATCTATCTATCTATCTATCTATCTATCTATCTATCTATCTATCCTATCTTCCTATCTACCTACTTACCTACCTGTGTATCTATTTTCCCAGCTATCTATCTATCTATCTATCTATCTATCTATCTATCTATCTATCTATCTATCTATCTTCCTATCTATCTATCTATCTATCTATCTATCTATCTATCTATCTATCTATCTTCCTATCTATCTTCCTATCTATCTTCCTATCTATCTTCCTATCTATCTATCTATCTATCTATCTATCTATCTATCTATCTATCTATCTTCCTATCTATCTTCCTATCTATCTATCTTCCTATCTATCTTCCTATCTATCTATCTATCTATCTATCTATCTATCTATCTATCTATCTACCTACCTACCTTCCTAACTACCTATTTATCTTATATATCCATTTTCCTATCTATCTATATCTCTATCTATCCATCTATCTTCCTATGTACATACCCATCTTCCTATCTATCTATCTATCTATCTATCTATCTATCTATCTATCTTCTTATCTACCTACTTACCTACCTATGTATCTATTTTCCTATCTATCTATCTATCTATCTATCTATCTATCCATCTACCTACTTACCTATCTATCTCCCTATCTATCTTCCTATCTATCTTCCTATCTATCTATCTATCTATCTATCTATCTATCTATCTATCTATCCTATCTTCCTATCTACCTACTTAGCTACCTGTGTATCTATTTTCCCAGCTATCTATCTATCTATCTATCTATCTATCTATCTATCTATCTATCTATCTCTTAAGGGCTGGACTGGATGGTCCTTGGGTGTGTGTGTGTGTATGTGTGTATGGAGCCCATCAAAAGGCATCTAGAAGTCTTAATAGACCATGAACACAAGCCAAGAGTTTCATGCAGCAGCAAAAACAGCCAACGCGATCCTAGGCTGCATCCATAGGAATAGTGTGTCTGGGGAAGTCATTATATTATATAGTCCACTGAAAGCAATCTAGGACTCATAATACGCCGTGAATGGAGAAATAATGATGATGATGATGATGATGATGATGATGTATGAGCTGAGAGTGTGATGGTGCAGCGAAGAAGGCCAATGCCATTCTAATTTGCATCCATAGGAATATATGGTGTCTATGTATGTATATATGTATGTATATATGTATGTATAGTCACAGTCCCACTCTGTTTGTGCTTTGGTCTAAGCTTTTCACCTGGAAAAAAACTTTTCCCCAAGTTTCTGGGCTTAGAAAGAAAAAGGAAGCCTTCCCAGCATTTCACCAACTCTTTATTGCACTTATTCATTAACGCTCCCAAATTATTATTATTATTATTATTATTATTATTATTATTATTATTTTATATCTATTATTATTATTATTATTTAATATATTATTATATATTAAATATCCGCCAATCAAAAAATTTTCGCTCAAAGTCAGCCGAGAAGGCGAAAGATTAACAAGTCCACTCTGGATATAACAGCCTTTTTGTCGATTCTCTCGCAGAATAATAAGCATAACGTTGTGCCAGATCGCTTCGAATCAGATTGGTTTTCAAGTTAAGTCAAGGGAATATAAATAGGAAAATAAATAGAGGAAAACACATAGCGGAAAACGGGAAAAATAGGAAAAGTAGGGGGAAAACAGGAGGAAAATGGAAAATATATGGGTAATACAGAGGGGAAAAACATAGAGAAAATGGGAAATACATAGGGAGAAACAAAACTTTCAAAATTTCACTCTAAAGTCCTGGTGGTGAAAATTTCAGAACTCTAACAAAACTTTTGAAATATCATTATAAAGTCCTGGTGGTGAAAATTTCAGAACTCTAACAAAACTCTCAAAATTTCACTATAAAGTCCTGGTGGTGAAAATTTCAGAACTCACTCTCAAAATTTCACTATAAAGTCCTGGTGGTGAAAATTTCAGAATTCTAACAAAACTTTCGAAATTTCATTATAAAGTCCTGGTGGTGAAAATTTCAGAATTCTAACAAAACTTTCGAAATTTCATTATAAAGTCCTGGTGGTGAAAATTTCAGAACTCTAACAAAACTCTCAAAATTTCACTATAAAGTCCTGGTGGTGAAAATTTCAGAACTCACTCTCAAAATTTCACTATAAAGTCCTGGTGGTGAAAATTTCAGAATTCTAACAAAACTTTCGAAATTTCATTATAAAGTCCTGGTGGTGAAAATTTCAGAACTCTAACAAAACTCTCAAAATTTCACTATAAAGTCCTGGTGGTGAAAATTTCAGAACTCACTCTCAAAATTTCACTATAAAGTCCTGGTGGCAAAAATTTCAGAACTCACTCTCACTCTCAAAATTTCACTATAAAGTCCTGGTGGCGAAAATTTCAGAACTGGTGGCGAAAATTTCAGAACTCTTAACAAAACTCTCAAAATTTCACTAAAAAGTCCTGGTGGTGAAACTTTCAAAACTCTAACAAAACTTTCGAAATTTCACTATAAAGTAAAACTCTCAAAATTTCATTATAAAGTCCTGGTGGTGAAAATTTCAGAACTCTAACTTTCACTATAAAGTTCTTGTGGTGAAAATTTCAGAACTCTAACAAAACTCTCAAAATTTTGAAAGTTTTGTTAAGAGTTCTGAATTTTTTTGTTAAGAGTTCTGAAATTTTCACCACCAGGACTTTATAGTGAAATTTTGAAAGTTTTGTTAGAGTTCTGAAACTCTAACAAAACTTTCGAAATTTAATTATAAAGTTCTGGTGGCGAAAATTTTAGAACTCTAACAAAAAAAAATTCAGAACTCTTAACAAAACTTTCAAAATTTCATTATAAACTCCTGGTGGTGAAAATTTCAGAACTCTAACAAAACTCTCAAAATTTCATTATTGATTATTTCTACGACAGAACCAATTAGTAACTGCGATTTATAATGAAATTTTGAAAGGTTTGTTAGAGTTCTGGAATTTTCACCACCAAAACTTTATCAACTCTGGAGAAACCAAACACCAGCACCCCCTAGTTTTCACCACCAGAGTTTTAGTTTTGTAAGTGCTTGAGAAGCATGCCTTCTAGGAACACGTTACACGTGCTCCTCTTTGCCTCCTTGCGCCGGGACCTCCCTCCGCCCTCTTTGCACCTCCGAGACCCCCACATATTTGGGCCGAGACTGCTTTAACGAAGCCGGGTGTCTTTTTACTGGGGTTCCCTCCAGGCGTGGAGCAGGGCGGCTGCCTCGCAGAGCTCGGCGCAGTCCAGCCGGGAGAGGAAGCAGGCCTGCAGGCGGGACTCGACGCCCGCCCTCCCCGCCAGGCGGTCCTGCAGCAGCGCGGCGGCCGAGTGGCGGAGCAGCCAGCCCACCATGGCCCCCAGGCCACAGCCCGGCCCCCCCTCCAGCAGCTCCCGGCCCCAGAGGCTCAAGTGCAGGACGTTGGCTGCCATCCGGGCCCCCAGCCGCTGCAAAGAGAGGAAAAGGACGCTGTTAGGCCTTGGACGGACAGTTATTTGCAGAACTTGGGTGGCCATCTGTCAGGAGGGCTCCTTTATGGCAGAAGGGGGGTGGACTGGAGGGCCTTTGGGGTCTATCCATCCCATCCATCCATCTATCTATCTCTTATGGGTTGGACTAGATGCTTGGGGGGGGGGGCTTCTGACTCTAGGATGCCATCTCCCTCCCTATCTATCTATCTATCTATCTCTTAAGGATTGGACTAAATGGCCTTGGGGGTCCCTTCCGACTCTAGGATGCCATCTAGCTATCTCTTAAGGGTTGGATTAGATGGCCTTTTGGGGGGCCCCTTCTGACTCTAGGATGCCATCTCCCACTCTATCTTTCTATCTATCTATCTGTCTCTCTATCTCTTAAGGGTTGGACTGGATGGCCCTTGGGGGTCCCTTCTGACTCTAGGATGCCATCTCCCTCTCTATCTATCCATCCCATCTATCCATCCCATCTATCTATCTATCTATCTATCTGTCAATCTATCTCTCTGTTATGGGTTGGACTAGATGGCCTTTGGAGGCCCCCTTCCAACTCCTATCTATCTATCTATCTCTTAAGGGTTGGACTGGAGGGCCTTTGGGGGCCCCTTCCAACTCTAGGATGCCATCTCCCTCTCTATCTATCTTGCTATCCATCCCATATCTATCTCTATCTCTCTATCTCTCTATCTCTCATATCTTTCTATCTCTTCTGGGTTGGACTAGATGGCCTTTAGGGGGCCCCTTCTGAGTCTAGGATGCCATCTCCCTATCTATCTATCTCTCTATCTATCTCTTATGGGTTGGACTGGATGGCCTTTAGGGGCCCCTTCCAATTTTAGGATGCCTTCTCCCTCTCTCTCTCTATCTATCTATCTATCTATCTCTTATGGGGTTGGACTGGATGGCCCTTGGGGCACCTTCCAATTTTAGGATGCCTTCTCCCTCTCTCTCTCTCTCTTGCTATCTATCTATCTATCTATCTCTTATGGGGTTGGACTGGATGGCCCTTGGGGACCCTTCCGAATCTAGGATGCCATCTCGCTATCCCCCCCTCTCTCTATCTCTTATGGGTTGGACTAGATGGCCTTTGGGGGTCCCTTCCGAATCTAGGATGCCATCTCACTATCCTCTCTCTAGCTATCTATCCATCCCATTTA